>NC_052308.1:30150880-30450880 GCF_016432855.1 Salvelinus namaycush | reverse complement strand
GATGTATCATATCGATTTGCTGCTGAAGCTGAATAGGACTGTGGAGGTGGCGAAGCCGGTTTCATTGCTTCTCGAGAAAATCCATGCTATGGTTGATTTTGTGCTGCGTCTGTCCCGCTGTACTGTCCTGGGTTTCGGGAAAAGTTACTGGTTGCGGAAGTCCCCAAACCTGGTGTGGGTTGGGTATCAGAACAGCGGTACCACGAAATCACATTGTTTTGTTTTTGTTTTAAACAAGCACCTCAAAGTTTGCAAGTTCAAAATGTTCACACTTCACCGGCTATTGCAGTCGGTGCATCCCAGTGATTGGTTCACATCCATAGATCTGAAGGATGCGTATTGTCATGTGGCTATACATCCTCCCCACAGAAGGTTTCGGAGGTTTCATTTCGAGGGTGTGGCCTATGCGTTTCTGCTCCTGCTTTTCAGGCTCTCCCTATTGCCCCGCACATTTTGTATGGTGGTGGAGGTGACTTTGGCACCGATGCAGTGCCAGATCAGAGTATTGACCTTTCTGGATGATTGGCTGGTCGTAGCGGAGTCGAGGGAACAGGTGGAGCTCCACACTGCCACGCTGGTTTCTCATATTCTGGGGTTCATAGTGAGCCAAAAGAAAATGAGTTTGACTCCGGCTCAGTGCATTCAGTTTCTGAGTCTTGTTGTGGACTCGGTTCTGAATCATGCATCCGGCTCCGTCTGCCACAGTTTCAATTGGGGCACTCAGTGCCGTTTCGCTTGTGCCTGTGTTTATTGGGTCTGATGGCCCCTATGATGCCTCTGTGGTGCCTCCTGTGGTGCCTCTTGGACTTCTGTTGATGAGTCTGTTTCAGCTCTGGGTGATTGCTACACATCTGGACGCATCTCGCCACTGCCATTGGTTGCTCAAGGTATCCTCCTCGTTGACTCCTTGGACGGACCATCGACTGCTATTGCAGGGAGAGGGTCCGTTAGGAAGGTCTGTTGTTGATTCTGGTGGCACTTCGTTGGCCCAGACAACCCTGGTTCCCAGAGATCATACGTCTGTTGGGCGAGAACCCATGGAGGGTTCCGTGTCATCGGAATCTGTTGTCCCAGGTGCACGGGAAAGTTTGGTCCCCACGAACGCAGATATGGGATTTGTGGTTTTAGGCCCCTGAAGGTTGAATTTGACGGCTAGGGGTTTACCTTCGAACGTGAATACAACTATACAGTCGTCACGTGCACCCTCTACAAGAGGCTATACAAAACATAAGAACACCTTCTCTTTCCATAATATAGATTGACAAGGTGAATCCAGGTGAAAGCTATGATCCCTTATTGATGTCACTTGTGAAATCCACTTCAATCAGTGTAGATGAAGGGGAGGAGACAGGTTAAATAAGTATTTTCAAGCCTTGAGGAAATTGAGACATGGATTGTGTATATGTGACATCCAGAGGGTGAATGGGCAGGACCAGAAATGTAAGAGCCTCCGAATGGGGTATGGTAGTAAGTGCCAGTTGCTCCAGTTTGTATCAAGAACTGCAACACTGCTGGGTTTTTCACACTCAACAGTTTCCTGTTTGTATCAAGAATGGTCCTCCACCCAAAGGACATCCAGCCAACCTGACACAACTATGTGAAGCATTGGAGTCAACATGGGCCAGCATCCCTGTAGAATGCTTTCGACACCTTGTGGAGTCCATGCCCCGATGAATTGAGGCTGCTCTGAGGGCAAAGCGGGGTGGGGTGGGGGGGTAGGTGTCATGTAGGGATTGATGGCTCTACCCAGAGGTGTCATCCTCTGTTGGTGCGGCTCCTGAAAGGCGTGAGTCAGCTCAGAACAGTGTCTAAGCCTATGGCACCGACCTGGACACTTCAGGTGAATATGATTGGCAGTTGACTCCCCATAGTATGTTATACCTCATTGCCTCCTTCAGAGAACTGTAGTTATATTCATAACTGTACGTTTTCTGATCGCATGACATGTGCTCTACTCATCATTCCACCAAGACCCCGAGCACACCACAACTCCACTTCCTTGACAAAGCGAGAGTACTATGTTGTAGAAAAACACTAAATGGACGATTATAGTTGTGTGTGTCATCATGAGTGGATTGACAGCCTATAGCTTCAGTGTTTATTCTTACATGTTTAAGGGATTTCCCACAAGCAGATCCTACAGCTTTTCCTATAAGATTTGAAATTAAGTTTTATCCTGTTGGATAATATTTCCAAATATGATTGAGTAAATCGTCTTGAATCCCTCTAGTTTGACAACAGTGACTTCTAAAACATAAAAGTTGACTAATACTGGGTTATAAGTAGATGTAAATAAAGGTCATTGGTCATTCGAGGATAGGCATAATTTGGCATTAGCTTTTCATTTTCAGATTATATTTGTCTTTCTTTAAAACTAGAATCCGCAGTTTAAACAATAACAAAGACAACACCACGTCTCTGTTGGTAAAAGGCAATCGGTCTGGGGAAATGTACCCACTCTCAAATTCATAGACAGAGCTATGGATGCAAGGACTGACCATCCATGATATCAAAATTATTTGAGGATATAGTGTTTGTTTACATTTACTTTGTTTACAAACATTGGAGTAAAACCAGCGTATATTTTGGGTTCTGGTGGCATTGACAGTTGAACTAAGCTCACGAGGCATTTATATATAAGTGATATATTCTTCAAGAATCAATAGGTATATAACATTAATTTATATGTCCAAAATGGATGTAGCAACTGCAGATTGACCCTTTAACTCTGTAACTCTTCTTTCTATCTTTGTTTACCGCCACTGAGAGGGCTGGACATTTGAAAAAAGATCGAAATCCCCTTTTATCCTGTAATTATATGTCATAGTAAAACCATTCCTTGTTTTATGCTCTTTCTCTTCTGCTCACATCCCTCTCTCTCACTTTGAGATGGCACAGTCTGTGTTCTGTTGGCATGGTTACAGAGGGGGCTTGTGCTGCCAGGCTGCTAAAGAATGGCCTGTCTGAAGTCGTTACTCTATTTAGAGTTATGTCTTTATAAATTACACCCTCCCTATCCTCCTCCTCCTCTCCCTCCTCATCCTCCTCTCCTACCCCAGATAGGTGACCCATACTACCATATCATGAGTGCAGATGTAGGGTTGCTTAGGACGTGCGTGTTCTTTTTTAGAAAGATGACAGTATCTAGTTGGGGGCGGTAATGAGTAATGATACAATTTTTGATTAACATGGTGTGGTAAAACAATAGTAGGACATCCATGTGAACATCTACTGATCTACATACTAAGTATTACACATTTCTATCTTGCTCTATTTCTTAAAGACAGTTATGATTGGACGAACTAACATAAGAAGTTCAAATAAAGTTTTCTCCAGGTCTAGTGTGTGTGGCTGTATCAGCAGTGTTGAACAGAAAAACTACCAGGTTTAGTGTGTATGGCTGTATCAGCATTGTTCAAAAGAACGAGTATCTGGTCTAGGGGGTATGTGTGTGTGTGGGTGTATGAGGAGTGTTCCTGAGGTTCCCTGTCCCGTCAGTAAAGAGCAGCTCAGGAAGCGCCCATTCAGAAACATCCTGCCAGGAAACTGCTCTCTCAATAGCAGGGTCTGGGAGGACCAGGCCATCGATATAGCGCAAACAGAACAGAACTGCTGCTTCTCCTTTTCACATTTACATGGCAGAAGATGGTGCATAGTTGTGTAGTCATAATGACAAGTGCGGTGATCATGTTCAAATTAGAGCAAATTGTGATTGAAAATTCTGTTAAACAATGGTATTTTTTGCCTAAAAACCCCATTGCTTGTTCTGTCAGTTGTATATTTATAGGTTTGTGCTGGTGAGTGTCCTACCCTCCCAACAAACAGGAAGTGACATTTACCAGAAACAGGTGGCGTGGCTGTCTGAACTTCCTGCTGACCTTCATCAGAGTGCCCTCCTTCACAAACACCTGAGAACAACACACACACACACACACACACACACACACACACACACACACACACACACACACACACACACACACACACACACACACACACACACACACACACACACACACACACACACACACACACAGGGTCAGACATAGGGTTGCAAAATTCCTGGTCGAAGGAATCCCGGAATTCATAGAAAAAAAGCAGGAAATCCAGAATCCTCCAACCAGGATTTCTGGAAAACCAGGGAATTTATTAAACATTTATTTATTTATTTTTTGAGAATTTTATAACCCTAATTCGACAAAGTAGATTAAATAGCAATTGGGGCAGTCAGTGTTCCACGTATGGGAAGTATTCGGCAGTTTTAACATTGAATCAAGAAAGTTGGAGAGAGGGCTTTTAAAGAGTCCTTTAAGAGTGTGTGCCTGCTCTACTCCACCCCACCTAGACACAAAGAGAGGGCCAGGGGATTCCCAGCTGACTGGTTATATAAAGGGCGACACGGGTGGGATGGAGAGGTGGAGGGTGCCTGGAGCCCTGGGTAGAAACAATGGTGTTATCAGGCAGGACGGAGCTCACCCTGCCAGGCTGGAGCAGATCCCTCTGGCCTCGAACACTGTACTCTATGTTGACCAGACGCAGCAGGTTCTCCTGAGAGAGAGAGGGAGAGAGGGGGGGAGGAAGGGAGAGAGAGCTTTTATGAGAGATTATGCCAACATTCCATGTTAAACAATAACAATAACTAAAAGATAAAACGTGCATCCCACAACACTGACTGTACACGCTAACACACACACAGGCAGACAGGCAGGCAAATAGGCAGATAGACAGGCAGGAATGTATGCAAGCACTCACGCACACATACTGTGCACACACCATGTTGGAGGAACTGTCACAAACACTCGTCTTCGTACTTGAAACTCACCCCATGTTTCAAACTGTCATTGGCTTGATCCGCAACATCTGATACTATCACCAGTGCGGCTGAGAGAGAAGAGACAGTGAAAACAGAGAAGTAAAGGGGTGTTAAAACAAAAATCAAAACGTACAGAGAACCAGAGAGGGACAGAGACCATTCTCATCTTTCATGACGTGTACATGTTCCACCCTTTTATCTAAGAAAATGTAGCCTATTTCGGAACAAAGTAGCCATTTTCATTCGCTATAGAAATACATAAAAACGTACATTTATTTTTCAAGCGCCAACATCCCTTTCGAAAACGTTGACAAAATGCACTCGTTCATTAACACAAATGTAGCCTATAGAACGGAGGTGTAGCCTGGTAAAAAAAACTGAAAGAATCTCCATAATAACGGACGAATCCACTGACACACAAGACCATATTTTGTAGGAGAGCTGGGTGAAGACAAAGTTGTTCTGGCTGATACAGTGTATTTGCAGGCAGTGTACTATTCAACAGTGTCAGTACATCAAGGGGGAAATTGTGATGTAGAGATTTGGGGGGACGAGGGGTGTTTTCAGGGGTATATGGAGGGGTATTTTGAAAAAAAAAAATTTGTATTATTATTATTAGGGAAAACATATTCTTTTTTGGGGGGGGGCAGCTAACTTCCTTGATTTCACAACATTTGCTATATAAAAAAAATGAGTCAGAATTTATTTTCTGCAATTCTACACATTTTGCCATGGGGCAGAGAGAAAAATATGCAATTCATGTCATGCTATTCTTCATATTTTGCCATGAGGATGAGAGAACATTTTGCAGTTTCAAAGCTAATTTCCTGTTACTCTACACATTTTTCCATGAGGCTGAGAGAACATTTTGTTTTAAAGTAACTGTCCAGTGAAAAGCTCACTTTTAAAAGTTCATATTCTGTTAACTCATCCAAATAATGTTGTTGACTCATCCTATACTGGTATTTGTGGCCAAAGCATAAATTGGAGAAAAAAAAAGAAAAAAAAATCACCTCAAACTTGTATCACAAACAGACCATTTAAAAAATGCTTGATATTTCCTCATAGAGGATGATGTCGTCCTCCTGAGGAGGATGAGCTGGCCAATCAGTGTTCTACTCGCATTCATATTTTTTATGACCTGTATATGCCCACACCATTCTGATGTTGTAATTAATTATCGGGCATATTTAATAGAAATCTAGAAACACTGGACACTTAATACATTTTTTATATATTTTTTACCCCTTTTTCATGATATCCAATTGGTAGTTACAGTCTTGTCCCCTCGCTGCAACTCCCGTATGGACTCGGGAGAGGTGAAGGTTGAGAGACATGTGTCCTCCGAAACACGACCCTGCCACGCTGCACTGCTTCTTGACACCCTGCTCGCTTAACCTGGAAGCCAGCCGCACCAATGTGTCGGAGGAAACACCGTACAACTGGCGACCATGTCAGCATGCAGGCGTCCGGCCCGCCACAGGAGTTGCTAGAGCACGATGGGATAAGGACATCCCGGCCGGCCAAACCCTCCCCTAACCCGGACGATGCTGGGCCAATTGTGCGCCGCCTCATGGGTCTCCTGGTCGCGGACAGCAGCGACAGAGCCAGGGATCGAACCCGGTTGTCTAGTGACGCCTCAAATGCCTCAAATGCTTGATATTTATGTGGCTGCGCCACTCGGGAGGCATTGGACACATACTTTAAAGATAAATTTTGGCCAAAAACGCAAAAATAACTTTCAACTGTATAACTGATCAATGCACCATCATATCAGGTCATTTAATGTTTAAAAGAAATTATGAATAAGATATTTGACTACAGAAGTACAATTTCTTACCAATCTCTACAGCTTCTGTACAAAAACAAATCATGTGAAATGACGTCAACACATACTGCAGGAGTTACTGGCTAGCTACAAGTGGCTAGTTTAGTTAACAAACTAGCTACGTCGGTCGTGGTGCGCATGACCAGAATGACACCAGAATGATAACGATATACCAGTAAAATAAAAAATAAATAAAAAAACAACCTAAACACCTGATATCTGTATTGTCATAAACAAATTTCAAATCAAATCAAATGTAATTTGTCACATGCGCCGAATATAACAGGTGTAGACCTTCACATGTGAAATGCTTACTTACAAGCCCTTAACAATGCAGTTCAAGCAATAGAGTTAATACAATATTTACTAAATAAACTATAGTAAAAAATAAAAATCACAAGGTAACAAAAGAAATGTACATAACAATAACAAGGCTATATACAGGGGGTACCGGTACCGAGTCAATGTGCGGGGGTACAGGTTAATCGAGGTAATTTGTAAAGTGACTATGCATAGATAATAAAAAGTGAGTAGGAGCAGTGTAAAAACAAAAGGAGGGGGGTTCAATGTAAATAGTCCAGGTGGCCATTTGATTAGTTTAGTTATTCAGCAGTCTTATGGCTTGGGGGTAGAAGCTGTTAAGGAGCCTTTTGGTCCTAGACTTGGCGCTCCAGTACTGCTTGCCATGCAGTAGCAGAGAGAACAGTCTATGACTTAGGTGACTGGAGTCTCTGACAATTTTTTGGGCCTTCCTCTGACACCAACTTATATAGGTCCTGGATGTCAGGAAGCTTGGCCCTAGTGATGTACTGGGCCATATGCACTACCCTCTGTAGCGCCTTCCGGTCAGATGCTGAGCAGTTGCCATACCAGGCAGTAATACAACCGGTCAGGATGATCTCGATGGTGCAGCTGTAGAACTTTTTGAGGATCTGGGGACCCATGGCAAATCTTTTCAGTCTCCTCAGGGGAAAAAGGTGTTGTTGTGCCCTCTTCACAACTGGCTTGGTGTGTTTGGACCATGATAATTTGTTGGTGATGTGGACAACAAGGAACATAAAACTCTATAAACATTTTACTGATAACATTCACCAACGGTAGTAACACACTTGGTGAAGTCCACAGAATTGAAAAGTAATGAATTCAACAACCATGTCTCTGTCACTAACAAATACAGTCATGGGTGGTAACTTTACAATTCACTCTAAAAGGCAATTAGATTGGAGGCGTGGCTTACTGGGGGCGTGGCTTTCAACTAGTTATTTTTGGCTACCCGTGAGTGGAAGTGTTGTAGCAGTTTATGTGGTCTATGGTTGTGTTAACTAAAGATTGACTATGTCTGCTGCTAATTATGATGACTTTGTAAATGCTTTCATAAAAGCAAACTAAATATTGTTGTGTTGTCCTTATTCCAACACTGAAATACAAACCTTGGGGTGTAATAATAAAAAATACTATATGAGACGTTATTGCACAACACTGAAAGTGTTAATTCCCTAACACTGATAAAGTGTAACAGCATCAGCACTAAGCACAGTGTTATTTAACACTTAAAAGTGTGGACCTGATTTAACACTGGAGAATTTGCTGTGCACAGACACACACAGACCAGAGGGGCCAAAGATAGCACAGTAGCTACCCACTCGTGAATTACATATACAGTACACAGAGACAAGACAGCCAAAATGTCTCCCTAGTGATTTACCCACACACAAAGAAAAACATAGGGTAAAATGGCTCCCCTGTGAGTTACTCAAAATGCCAAAGGAGCCCAAATAAATCCCTTATAAACACATACAAACAGAACCGACATGGCCCTCTGTGAATAATGCAATACAGACTAAGGAGGTATTATAAACTGGGTGGTTCAAGCCCTGGATGGTGATTGGCTGACAGCAGTGGTATATCAGACCGTATACCACGGGTATGAAAAAACATGTATTTTTACTACTCTAATTACTTTTGTAACCAGTTTATAATAGCAATAAGGCACCTCAGGGTTTGTGGTTTATGGCCACTTTACCACGGCTAAGGGCTGTATCCATGTACTCTGCGTTGCGTCATGTATAAGAACAGCCCTTAGCCATGGTATATTGGCCATATACCACACCTCCTCGGGACGTATTGCTTAACTATACCATGGCTAGTGCTTATAGCAGAGCTCCACTGTACCTTGTGTATCTTCGTATTCTTTGGAGTCTGGGGAGAGGTTGTTCAGGTAATCTGGAGGATGAGGAAAACAAACAGCAGCAATTGAGAAAAGATACATGGCCATTGATTGAACCACAGGAAGATGAGACAGAATGAGATCATTTTCATCATATACAATTTTTATGTATAAATGTTTTGATATACAGTACCAGTCAAAGGTTTGGACACACCTACTCATTCAAGGGTTTTTCTTTTTTTTTAAAATATATTTAACCTACTCTGCGTCTCACAAAGACATGGCGTTTGGAACCAAAAATCTCAAATTTGGACTCCACCAGATTTCCACCAGTCTAATGTCCATTGCTCGTGTTTCTTGGCACAATAATATTATTGGTGTCCTTTAGTAGTGGTTTCTATGCAGCAATTAGACCATGAAGGCCTGATTCACACAGTCTCCTCTGAACAGTTGATGTTGAGATGTGTCTGTTACTTGAACTCTGTGAAGCATTTATTTGGGCTGCAATCTGAGGTGCAGTTAACTCTAATGACCTTATCCTCTGCAGCAGAGGTAACTCTGGGTCTTCTTTTCCTTTGGTGGTCCTCCTGAGAGCCAGTTTCATCATAGCGCTTGATGGTTTTTGCGAATGCACTTGAAGAAACTTGAAAAGTTCTTGAAATTTTCCGGATTGACTGACCTTCACGTCTTAAAGTAATGATGGACTGTCATTTCTCTTTGCATATTTAATCTCAATTATAACATTTACTTTGATTTGTTTAACAGTTTTTTGGTTACTACATAATTCCATATGTGTTATTTTATAGTTTTGATGTCTTCACTATTATTCTACAATGTAGAAAATAGTCAAAATAAAGAAAAACCCTGGAATGAGTAGGTGTGTACAAACTTTTGACTGGTACTGTACATAATCAAAAATGATTTACACGCACACGCTTACCGTTGAGGAGCATGCAGTATTGAGCCACCCGTACGATGACCTGCAGAAGCTGGTGTTTGAGAGAGACATTGTCTCCTGCCGGACTCTGCTGCTGGGAAAAACAGACAGACATGTTACTGATAGCCTACACTTAACACAAAGCTATTTCCTAAATCCATATCTTTCCAAAAAGTCTTCACTGTTACAGTAAGAGAAAGGTTGACCAAATTATAAGCTTTTGCACCGACAGATGAGTAGACAGACAGAGAAAATAAAAAGCAAGGGAGAAAATTAGCAGGTGGGAGGAGGACAGAGCTGTGTAAATTGCACTCCACACTCTTAAAAGTAAAGGTGCCTTGAAGAACCTTTTGGGTTGCCATACCGGCGGAACCTTTCCATTTTACAAAGGTTCCTTGTACAACCCCTCTGAAAAGGATCCTCGAGGAACCCCTGTGTAAAGGTTCGAACCTTTCTGTGATGGGAGGTGTTCAATGTTGAACCTTTTTACAGGCCATGAACAGTCAAAATCATGAAATGTAATGATATTTGGATGAAACCAGATCAAAGTATGATGACCAAAGTATGAAAAATGACTGACTGTTGCTTCTACATAATGTTTCTGGTCCCCTTCCACATGTCAAACACATGGATTCAGGAGGCGGGATTGTTAAGGGGATAGGGTGATGTAACCCTAACTCAAAAATGTGAAAACACCAATGGTAACATGATATTCTCTTACCCAATTCAAATAAGTACCACCTTGTAACCAACATCAGAGAAGGCGTGTTTGCAGAGGGGTGGGGCTTATATAGCTAGATCGCTACTCTACTGGTGCCAAAAAAATGTCTGTAGGGTGTCAGAAAATATAATTAAAAGTTTACCCTATTCATATACGGCAAAGATACATATGTTTCCCCTTTCATCTGTGTTTGGTGTTAGCTAGTTACTGGCTAGCTAGGTCTCCAGCCAGCATGGAACAAAAGGGGAGGAGGGTCATTCAAAACTCTGACGGGGTTGTCATGTCAACACATCCGTCAGTGATGTGAACCACATCCAAAAACACATACCAAACAGGAGATATATATATATTAAAAAAATTGCTTTGTGTATTGCCAAACTTGCTTGAGATTATTTTACTGCAACACTGCTCACTGCATCCAAGTTTCTTGATACAGGCATCTCAAAGAGCTGTGAGTCAAGGTGAGCTCATGAATAAAAGCTCCCCGCCCACTAACGCTGTCTTTTCAAACTTCCTGGTACTTAGCAATGAGAGAAAAAATACTTTTTCACAAAAACATAATGGGTGATATTTTAGTCAGTCAAAAGGCTATTTACAGTTGAAGTCGGAAGTTTACATACACCTTAGCCAAATATATTTAAACTCAGTTTTTCACAATTCCTGACATTTAATCCTAGTAAAAATCCCCTGTCTTAGGTCACTTAGGATCACCACTTTATTTTAAGAATGTGAAATGTCAAAATAATAGTAGAGAGAATGATTTCAGCTTTTATATCTTTAATCCCATTCCCAGTGGGTCAGAAGTTTACATAAACTCAATTAGTATTTGGTAGCATTGCCTTTAAATTGTTTAACATGGGTCAAACATTTTGGGTAGCCTTCCACAAGCTTCCGACAATATGTTGGGTGAAGTTTGGCCCATTCCTCCTGACAGAGCTGGTGTAACTGAGTCAGGTTTGTAGGCCTCCTTGCTCGCACACGCTTTTTCAGTTCTGCCCACAAATTTTTTTATAGGATGAGGTCAGGGCTTTGTGATGGCCACTCCAATACCTTGACTTTGTGGTCCTTAAGCCATTTTACCACAACTTTGGAAGTATGCTTGGGGTCATTGTCCATTTGGAAGACCCATTTGCGACCAAGCTTTAACTTCCTGATGATGTCTTGAGATGTTGCTTCAATATATCCACATAATTTTCCTGCCTCATGATGCCATCTACTTTGTAAAGTGCACCAGTCCCTCCTGCAGCAAAGCACCCCCACAACATGATGCTGCCACCCCCGTGCTTCACGGTTGGGATGGTGTTCTTCAGCTTGCAAGCGTCCCCCTTTTCCTCCAAACATAACGATGGTCATTATGGCCAAACAGTTCCATTTTTGTTTCATCAGACCAGAGAACATTTCTCCAAAAAGTACAATCTTTGTCCCCATGTGCAGTTGCAAACCGTAGTCTGGCTTTTTTATGGCGGTTTTGGAGCAGTGGCTTCTTCCTTGCTGAGTGGTCTTTAAGGTTATGTCGATATAGGACTCGTATTACTGTGGATATAGATACTTTTGTACCTGTTTCCTCCAGCATCTTCACATGGTACTTTGCTGTTGTTCTGGGATTGATTTGCACTTTTCGCACCAAAGTACGTTCATCTCTAGGACACAGAACGTGTCTCCTTCCTGAGCGGTATGACGGTTGCGTGGTCCCATGGTGTTTATACTTGCGTACTATAGCTTGTACAGATGAACATGGTACCTTCAGGCATTTGGAAATTGCTCCCAAGGATGAACCAGACTTGTGGAGGTCTACAATTTTTTTCTGAGGTCTTGGCTGATTTCTTTAGATTTTCCCATGATGTCAAGCAAAGAGGCACTGAGTTTGAAGGTATGCCTTGAAATACATCCACAGGTACAGCTCCAATTGACTACAATTATGTCAATTAGCCTATCAGAAGCTTCTAAAGCCATGACATAATTTTCTGGAATTTTCCAAGCTGTTTAAAGGCACAGTCAACTTAGTGTATGTAATCTTCTGACCCACTGGAATTGTGATACAGTGAATTATAAGTGAAATAATCTGTCTGTAAACAATTGTTGGAAAAATTACTTGTGTCATGCACAAAGTAGATGTCCTAACCAACTTGCCAAAACTATAGTTTGTTTACAAGAAATTTGTGGAGTGGTTGAAAAACAAGTTTTAATGACTCCAACCTAAGTGTATGTAAACTTCCGACTTCAACTGTGCATGGGAATCGGAATGACTGTTCGGGACATTTAATAATATATTGTAGAGGTGGCAGCCTATCAGATTGGAGGTGTGGCAGAGTTATTTTTGGTCATTCCTGTTTATCATGTTGAGTTGGTACACTGCAAATTAAAACGTTCCTTGAATATTTATGCATATTAAACATTCTAATATAATATTGACATTGCTGCCTACATACAGTAATAAAGTGTTAACTATTCCAACTTTGGGATTTGATGAGGCTCTTTAAGAACTCATACGCCTCTGATACCTTCATTGAAGCTACTAGCAATAGTTCATTGAGGAACTCTAGGGATTCCTTGAGGATCTCCAGGTTTCCTCCAGTCACTACTAACTCTAAGAGTTTCAGAAGAATTACAAGTCACTTATGTGACGAGCCAGGGCCAATATCTCAACATAGTGCTGGTCAGCACTTATAGTCCCTACAGTGCCCTCCAGAAACATCCCTATACACTTTCACTTTTACACACACAAACAAGCATGTACACAAACACACACGCACACACTCACATGCATGCAAGCGCAAACACACAAGTGCACATGTACACACACACACATACACACATCCACGATCACACTTCCCTACACATACAGCATAGGTCACAAATCAATGCCAAAGTCCTGGCAGAGCAATATGTTGATTTGATAGGGGAGTTGTAAAGACTGACCATCTGCTAATTAGCTTTTCTTATCTTCTTCACCAGCAGCTAGACAACAGCAATGCAACCAAAGACAAACACACACACAGTCATAGCCTACTGTACAATAACATAGACCTTATCCTCTCTCTCTCTCTCTCTCTCTCTCTCTCTCTCTCTCTCTCTCTCTCTCTCTCTCTCTCTCTCTCTCTCTCTCTCTCTCTCTCTCTCTCTTTCTTTCTTTCTGTGCATTTTATTTTCTATGGTGGAGGGCTAATGCATTATTTGTTTTAGCGGTATCCACAGTTTTTTTCAAAGTTAGGGTGGAAGTGTCACGTTCCTGACCTATTTCTGTTAGTTTGTTGTATGTGTTAGTTGGTCAGGACGTGAGTTTGGGTGGGCATTCTATGTTTTCTGTTTCTATGTTGGTTTAAGGGTTGCCTGGTATGGCTCTTAATTAGAGGCAGGTGTTTGGCGTTCCTCTAATTGAGAGTCATATTTAGGTAGGTTGTTTCACAGTGTTCGTTGTGGGTGGTTGTCTCCTGTGTCAGTGTTTGTCGCACCATACGGGACTGTTCGGTTGGTTTTTGTACATCGTCATTTTGTGTAGTCTATTTTCCCTGTTCGTGCGTTCTTCGTGTTTAATGTAAGTTCGTCGTCCAGGTCTGTCTACTCCGTTTGTTGTTTTGTTAGTTATATTGCAGTTCGTGTTTTTTCGTCTTGTCTTTAAATAAATTATGTGTTCACAACCCGCTGCGCCTTGGTTCCCTCACTACTCCTCCTTTTCGGTTGAAGAGGAGGAGGACTACCGTTACAGAACCACCCACCAATCCAGAATCAAGCAGCGGTGTAATCAGAGGAAGGGACAGCGCAAGAAGGAGGAATGGACTTGGGAGGATGTATTAGACGGTAAAGGTTGCTACACATGGGAGGAGATCCTGGCTGGAAGGGATCGCCTCCCATGGGAACAGCTGGAGGCACTGAGGAGAGCAGAGGCAATCGGAGAAGGGAACCGGCGTTATGAGGGGACGCGTCTTGCACTGAAGCCCGAAAAGCCCGTGAGTACTACCCAAAAATTTCTTGGGGGGGGGGCTAAGAGGTAGTGGGCCAAGGGCAGGTAGGAGACCTGCGCCCACTTCCCAGGCTAACCGTGGAGAGCGGGAGTACGGGCAGACACCGTGTTACGCAGTAGAGCGCACGGTGTCTCCTGTACGTGTGCATAGCCCAGTGCGGGTTATTCCACCTCCCCGCACTGGTAGGGCTAGATGGAGCATTGAGCCAAGCGCCATGAAGCCGGCTCTACATATCTGGCCACCAGTACGTCTCCTTGGGCCGGCTTACATGGCACCAGCCTTACGCATGGTGTCCCCGGTTCGCCTACATAGCCCGGTGCGGGTTATTCCACCTCCCCGCACTGGTCGGGCGACGGGGAGCACTCAGCCAGGTAAGGTTGGGCAGGCTCAGTGCTCAAGGGAGCCAATACGCCTGCACGGTCCGATTTCCGGCGCTACCTCCCCGCCCCAGCCCAGTACCACTAGTGCCTACACCACGCACCAGGCTTCCAGTGCGTTTCCAGAGCCCTGTTCCTCCTCCACGCACTCTCTCTATGGTGCGTGTCTCCAGCCCGGTGCCTCCAGTTCCGGCACCACGCACTAAGCCACCTGTGCGTCTCCAGAGCCCTGTACACACTGTTCCTTCTCCCCGTACTCGTCCTGAGGTGCGTGCACTCAGCCCGGTGCCACCAGTGCCGGTACCACGCACCAGGCATATAGTACGTTTTGAGAGTCCAGTGTGCCCTGTCCCTGCTTCCCGCACTAGGCTTGAAGTGCGTGTCTCCAGTCCGGTGCCTCCAGTTCCGGCACCACGCACCAGGCCTACAGTGCGTCTCAGCCGGCCAGAGTCTGCCGTCTGCCCAACGGCGCCTGAACTGTCCGTCTGCCAAGCGCCGCATGAACTGCCCGTCTGCCATGAGCCTACAGAGCCTTCCGCCAGACAGGAGCAGCCAAAGCCTTCCGCCAGACAGGATCAGTCTGAGCCATCCGTCTCCGCAGCGCCATCTGAGCCATCCGTCTCCGCAGCGCCATCTGAGCCATCCGTCTCCGCAGCGCAATCTGAGCCATCCGTCTCCCCAGCGCCATCTGAGCCATCCGTCTCCCCAGCGCCGTCTGAGCCATTCGTCTGTCCCGAGCCATTAGAGCCGCCCGTCTGTCCCGAGCCGTCAGAGCCGTTAGTCAGTCAGGAGCCGCTAGAGCCATTCGTCAGTCAGGATCTGTCAGGGCCGCCAACCAGACAGGATCTGCCAGAGCCGCCAACCAGACAGGATCTGCCAGAGCCGCCAACCAGACAGGATCTGCCAGAGCCGCCAGTGAGCCATGAGCGTCCAGAGCCGCCAGTGAGCCATGAGCGTCCAGAGCCGTCAGCCAGCCATGAGCGTCCAGAGCCGTCAGCCAGCCATGAGCGTCCAGAGCCGTCAGCCAGCCATGAGCGTCCAGAGCCGTCAGCCAGCCATGAGCGTCCAGAGCCGTCAGCCAGTCATGAGCTGTCCCTCAGCCCAGAGCGGCTATTTGTCCAGAACTGCCCCTCGGGGGGGGCTGACCAGAGAGGAAGGGCAGGTGGTCAGGATGGGAGATGGAGATGAGGAGGAAAGTGAATCTGAGGAAGAGGACGATGAGGAGTTATTTTTTTCAGACTCCTCTTCAATAGGTCCGGAGCTGACAGCCAGTCAAGCAGAAGGGTCAAAGTTCACGTTGAGGGAACTGACAAGGTTCCTGAATGAGACCAAGGGGAAAAAAGTTAATCTTGAGGCTTTTTTTTCTGATCCGAGAAAGTTTGTAAGATCAGCACAACATGCTATGAAAAATGAGTAGCATGGTGTCCTCTCACCCAGGAAACGATTTAGTTTGAGGAAGTGGGTCACAACAGTGCGTAGGGGTCTACCTTCAGACACTGTTTAGATGTATAGTTTCTTTCGGGGACTGGGGCTTTTTGAGCTTTGCTATTGGTTTCTTTCTTTGCTGGCTTTTCCCCCACTTCTTATGGAGACTCTTCGGGTAGGCTCGCTCAATATAAATGGCGCCAGAGATGCGGGAAAGAGGAGTGTGTTGGGTGAATATGTAAAACAAAAAAAAGTACAGGTGTTGTTTCTGCAGGAGACGCATAGTGATGTGGTGAATGAAGTCGACTGGGGGCTCTGGTGGAAAGGGGCAAGTGTGTTGAGCCATGGGACAAATCTTAGTGCAGGGGTGGCAGTCCTTTTTGTACTGCGTCTGTCTGTAAAAATTTGCTCCTCGGAGGTGTGTAGGGGTAGGCTGCTTGTTGAAAACGCAGAAATTAACAACATGGGTTTTGTCTTTATAAATGTGTATGCGCCTAACACAGGGAGAGAGAGGGGGGTTCTATTTGGGTCTTAGACAGGAACTCTCACAGGTAGTGCCTGAGGAGACGCTGGTGGTCGGAGGGGACTGGAACTGTACAATGGATTTTACGAAAGACAGAAATGGGGAAGAGCCTCATTCAGTGTCAGTGGGAGTGTTAAGGGACATCATTAATCAGTTCGACCTAGTGGATGTTTGGAGAACTAAACATCCCAACACAATACAGTATACATGGGTGAAGGTTTTTGGGGCTAGGGTGAGTGCAGCTCGACTTGATCGGTTTTACATGTCCAGGAATCGGAGCAATAGGCTGTTGGGCGCTACCATTCTCCCGGTGGGGTTTTCGGATCACCACATAACCATCGCTCGGCTGTCTATTTCACCAAGGCCCCGGCAGGCATCCTATTGGAAGTTTAATGTAAAGCTCTTACAAGATGCCACGTTTTGCTCAGGTTCCCAGACCTTTTGGGAAAGGTGGGGGCAGCGAAGAGAGGAGTATGAGTCTCTGATTCAATGGTGGGATGTGGGGAAAGTCCAAATTCGGCTTTTCTGTCAACAGTATACAGCTCTCTCATCCTCAGACGCTAGGAGAGTATTGGGGGAACTAGAGCGTTGTATAAGTGAGATGGAGGTAGAGATGGTGGGGCAAGGCAATGTAGGCCTCCAGGCTAATTTAGCTGAATTACGTAGGGACCTGGGTAGTTTTTTCCAGGTTAAAGCAAATGGAACACTTGTAAGAGCTAGGTTCTCCATGTTCAAGGAGATGGATGCTCCCAGCTCCTCCTTCTTTGGTTTGGAAAGACAGAGCGTTGAAGCCAAGGGTATGCATTGTCTACGGCTGTCTGATGGGCGGGTGACCTCTGTGGTGAGGGAGATGCGGGAGCGGACTGTGAAGTTTTATACTGAGTTGTATAGGGCAGAATTGTGTGATCCTATGTGTGCTCAGGTCTTGTTCGCAAGACTCCCTAAGCTATCTCTGGCACAGAGGGATGAAATGGACATTCCTCTGTTGTCCCATGAAATGGCAGAGGCCTTAACCCAGATGTCCCCTGGTCGTGCACAGGGAGTCGATGGACTCCCAGTGGAGTTTTATAAAAAATTCTGGGGAATAATTGGACAGGACTTATTTTGTGTGTTGCGTGGATGCGTTGGGGTAGGAGAGCTGCCAATGAGCTGCCGTCGAGCGGCTCTGACTATCCTGCCCAAAAAAGGGGACTTGTGTGAACTTAAGAACTGGAGGCCTGTTGCATTACTCTGTGCGGACTACAAGATATTTGCCAAGGTCCTCTCTAACAGACTGAAATCCCATCTGGACTCGATAGTACATAAGGACCAAACATGTTGTGTAACGGGACACTCAATCACAGACAACTTGTTCTTAATCAGGGACATGTTGGACTTGTCGAGAGGTTCTAATGGGAACTTTGGACTGGTCTGTTTAGATCAACAAAAGGCTTTTGATAGAGTGGACCATGAGTATCTGTTAATGTGATGTCTGTGTTTGGGTTTGGGAAGAGTTTTTTGACCTGTGTGAAGCTGTTGTATGCTGGGGCGTCATGTATGGTCAAGGTGGGAGGGGTGCTCAGTAGGCCAGTCTGGGCAGACGGGGAATTATACTAGGATGCCCTCTATCGGGGCAGTTATATACACTAGCCATTGAGCCTTTTTTCGGCCTGCTACGCAGGAGACTGCAGGGAGTGTGCTGGACAGGCATGGGTGTGGTGACAGGCATAGCAGTGTCAGCATATGCAGATGATGTTTCTGTGATGGTCAGGATATGCAGGCACTAGAGACCAGTATGAAGAGGTACGAGGGAGCTTCGTCAGCTAAGGTAAACTGGGGCAAGAGCAAAGCTCTGTTATGTGGGGCATGGGGGGATAGGGCCCTTCCTCTGCTTCCAGGGGGTTTGCAGTGGGGTTGTGAAGAGCTTAAAGTGTTGGGGGTGTACCTGGGCTCGGAGAGGTGGGTCAGGAAGAACTGGGAGGGGCTGTCACAGGCAGTGGTGTCAAGACTGGCCAGGTGGAGGTGGCTCCTGTCTCAAGTGTCATATAGAGGGAGGGTGCTGATAATCAACAACCTGGTGGCATCTTCCCTGTGGCATTAACTGGCTGTCCTCAACCCCCCCCCCCCCCCCCCCCCCCCGCGCTGGTCTGCTCGCAGACCTGCAACGCAAGCTGGTGGACTTCTTCTGGTTGGGCCATCACTGGCTGAGGGCGGCAGTGTTGTACATGACAGTTCATGAGGAGGACAGGGCCTGGTGGAACTGGAGAGCAGGGTGGCTGCTTTCCGACTAAAGGCGGCACAGAGACTGCTGTACCATACTGATGTCGGCAGGAGGGAACCAGCATGCGCACTGCTGAGGAGAGCTGGCGTATTAGGGTTGGACCGGCAGCTGTTCCTCATGAAGCTGGAGAGGCTGAGTACAGCAGGTCTCTCAGATTTTTACTCTGCAGTGCTGAGGGCCTGGCAGCTGCTAAGGCCCACACGAGAAGGATGTGTGGAGCCTGGCCTGGGCTGTGGGTGTGGGAGGAGCCTATCTTCCACAACCCAGCCATCCCTTTAAGATCGGTTCAGTCGGCCACCCTGCAGAGGCAACTGATGGCAGCGGGTTTACAAAGGCTGGGTGACCTGCGACTGCTGGGAGAGGAAGGGTGGAAAACCCCGGAAGTCCTGGCACAACAAACAGGAATAACGTCTCTTAGGCCGGAGGAGGAGGTCCAGGAGGCACTGTCTGAGCCGGTAAGTGGGGTGTTTGAGCGGCCAAAGAGGGAGGGGCCACCAATGTTTCCGCCACTGCAGGTGACGGCAGAGACTGGAGACTGGCAAGGGGGTCTGGAGGACTTGTTCGATTTTAACACTCCAAGCCTGGGGGAGTTTGAAGGTGTGGGAGGTAAAGCCCTCTACAACCTCTGCGTCAAGGTAAGGAGCATTAGAAGCCTAACAGGAGTGAAGGCACATCAGTGGCAGGGGGTATGTGGGGCGGAGACTATGGTGGGTTTTAGATGAAGGGGGATTTACAAACCCCCAGTACCAAAGAGGTTAGGGGACCTCCAGTGGAGGGTTCTTCATGGAGCCCTGGCCACTAACAGCTGGTTGGTACGGGTTGAACCGGGAATCGGGCAGGGGTGTCCTTTCTGTATTATGAAAGAAACTGTGATTCATGTGTTTTCTGTGTGTGCCAGGTTGATGCCATTAATGTCTCTGTTGGAATGTCTGTGTGAGAGGTTGGGGTGGTTTTTACTGTTGGGATGTTTATAATGGGGTACAGGTATTCGAATAAGGAGAAGGCCAAATGTGTTTTGTTGAATTTTCTGTTTGCTCAGGCGAAGTTGGCTATTTGGCTATCAAGGAGGAACAGGGTCAAAGGTGGGGAATAACAGACCCTTTACTATTATTTAATGGGATGGTCTCTGTGCGCCTTAGGGTAGAATTTGAGTTCTATAGAATGATAAAAGTGTGGAGATGTTTCAGGAGATATGGTGTGTTTGGGGAGGCTGTTTGTATAGCTGGGGGAGATGTTTTGGATATACGGTTGTAGAAGTGGTAAGGTTTTTTGGTTATTGTGATGTTTGGTGTTGTTTTGTATCGTGTGGTAGAGGGAAAGGTGAGTATGGTACATGTATGCAGTACAGGATATATGTTGGTGTTTTATTTTTAATGAAATGAGAATGTTTCATTAAAGAAAGACAAAAAGTATATCTCTCTCTATCTCTCTCTCTCTCTCTCTGGTGCATGATACTCAACTAGTCTAAAGAAGGCCAGTTTTATTGCTTCTTTAATCAGAACAACATTTTTTCAGCTGTGCTAACATAATTGCAAAAGGGTTTTCTAATGATCAATTAGCCTTTTAAAATTATAAACTTGGATCAGCTAACACAACGTGCCATTGGAACACAGGAGTGATGGTTGCTGATAATGGGCCTCTGTACGCCTATGTAGATATTCCAACAAAAATCTGCCGTTTCCAGCTACAATAGTCATTTACAACATTAACAATGTCTACACTGTATTTCTGATCAATTTGATGTTATTTTAATGGACAAAAAGTTTGCTTTTCTTTCAAAAACAAGGACATTTCTAAGTGACCCCAAACTTTTGAATGGTAGTGTATATTGTATGCTCAAAAAATTAGGAAATTATATTATTTTATACTAATACAATTGCTCAGAGAAAGAGATTTTGTTTAACAAGTAATACCTTTTTTCTCAAAAATGAATGATAAATAATGTATTATGTCATTTTGGAGTCACTTTTATTGTAAATAAAAATAGAATATGTTTCTAAACACTTCTATATTAATGTGGATGCTACCATGATTATGGATAATCCTGGTTGAATAGTGAATAATGACGAGTGAGAAAGTTACAGAGGGTCAAAACATGCTACCTTCCTTGTTATTGGTGATGTTGAGAGGTTAGCATGTCTTGGGGATATGATCTTGAATTTCAATTATTTATTTTATACAGTAATTATTGCTCATCTTTATCAAGGGTGTCAATAATTTCAAACCCCACTATACATACAGCCAGACTTGGAGAAACGCACTCTTGTCACCTATGATCTTATTCAACACAATCTATCTTCTATAAACAGTTTTGACTTGACTTTGACATCTGACCTCATACTGGCGGACGATTGCTGAGAAGGCGGGCGAGGTCCGGCAGCTTTCGTCCAGCAGGCTCATGCTGCGGTCGTAGTGACCGATGTAAGTCGTAAAGACCACAAACTCTGACTTCCTGGATAGGATGACATCCGCAATCCTCTGACTCTCCTCCCTGAAGGAAGAGAAAGAATGGGATGAAGACAAAAAACAGGGAGTGAAATGATGGAGTGCACACTAGACACTGTGCTCAGTATGCAGCAGACACATTACTAAATTGTTAATACATTGTTAACCAAATAGCTACCTGGACGATCTGCATTGACCCTCTTTGCCATAACTCTTTTGACTCATCACATATGCTGCTGCTACTGTTTATTATCTATCCTGTTGCCTAGTCACTTTACCCCTACCTACATGTACAGTTTACATATCTACCTCAATTACCTTGTACCCACGCAAATCGACTCTGTACTGGTATCCTGTGTATATAGCCAAGTTATCGTTACTCACTGTGTATTTATTCCTTGTGCTAATATTTTTCTATATTTTTGTCTCTGCATTGTTGCGAAGGCCCATAAGTAAGCATTTCACTGTTAGTTTACGCATGTGACATATAACATTTGATTTGTCAGCCCCTGAGTTGTGTATATGTCAGCTGAGGCTCCTCTAGTGGAGGTGGACTAAAGTAGCCAGCATACTACTTAAATAAATATAACACTAGTCACTTTAATAATGTCACTGTCACGATCGTCATTATGAATGGACCAAGGTGCAGCGTGATAGGCGTACATTTTCCTTTAATAAATGAACACCGAACAAAATCAACAAACTACCAAACTAAACGTGAAGCTAATAATAGTGCTGACATGCAGCTATCCATAGACAAGATCGCACAAAGGGGAAATGGCTGCCTAAATATGATCCCCAATTAGAGACAACGATAAACAGCTGCCTCTGATTGGGAACCATAACAGGCCAACATTGACACACAAACACCTAGATGACCCACCCTAGTCACACCCCGACCCAACCAACATAGAGAATAAAAAGCTCTCTATGGTCAGGGCGTGACAGTCACTTTAATAATATTTACATATCTTGCATTACTCATCTCATATATATATATATATATACTGTATTCTATATTATCTACTGTATCTTCATCTATGCCGCTCTGACATTGCTCATCCATATATTTATATACTCTTAATTCCATTACTTTACTTAGATTTGTGTGTATTAGGTATTTGTTGCAAAATTGTTAGATATTACTTGTTAGATATTGCTGCACTGTCGGAACTAAAAGCCAAAGCATTTTGCTACATCCGCAATAACATCTGCTGAACACGTGTATGTGACCAATACAATTTGATTTGATTTGTGTGTATGGTGTGCAGTCAATGTCTCACCACTGTCGGATGCGATTCTCTAACTCGGTGAGGATTCTGCGGTGCAGAGTGTAAACATCGGGCAGCTCGTTGAGGATCTCTCTCAGCCTCTCCTCCTCCAGCACAGGATCCCCCTCATCCCCTACTGCTGCCCCCACCGCCTCCCTGAAGTCCTGACACAGAGACAAAGATGATTTCATCATATGGGTTATTAATAAACTGTACATGATACATCATCGTATGAATTCGAAAAGTGCTTCCAGTCCTACGGCTGGACGACTCCTCCATTCACATAACTAACATTATAACTTCCAATTCAGTGAGCATTCTGTCTGTCTATCTGTGTTATGATGTCTATTTTTAGACTGACTGTAAATGACTGCATGAAGTAGGCAGTTAACATATAATGTACAGAGCACAGAACATTAGATTATCTCCATACGCCATGAGAACTACGTAGGATTTCTACGGTATGTTTACCAGCTTCCCTATGTACAGTATAGTACAGCACCCTGTCAATGACTGGGAGAGGGGCATTACCACATTCTGTGATGGAATTCTCATTACATCTTACGATTACGTCTCATTGATCACAACAATTGTTCTCAACCAGTATTTTAGAAATAATACAGTGTAAAATTGCTGTGTCATTCCATTAACCACGTTGGAATGTTGAATCAGTCCCAAGGGAAGAGCTGACCCACTTTTTAAAGCGCCATACCAATCCAAGCCTGGTTTCTCAGGAAAGAGGTGACAGACAAGGCCTTGTGATGTAATGCAGCGAGAAGTGAACCGAGATTAACTTTGACCACAGAAGGGTTGCATTCCAAATCCCTTGCCTTCTCTCTGAAATGTGCAATGAACCACTTACTCTCCCCCAAAATAGGATAGGCTTCTCTGCTGCTGAAAACACTTCCACACAGCTAATGCAGACAGTGCGGTTCTCCAGTCTGTAGGTAACCCTCCATTACATAATTCAAAGCCATCCCAATGATTCTATCTTGTCTGAGTGATTCACACGATTTGACTTCACCACAGACAAAAAAAATTATGTCTGCCAAGATCTGAACATGCTTTTGCCTGTGTACCTATTACTGTACCAACCATATCACTTTATACAATGGGTGGGTCTAATCCTGGATGCTGATTGGTTAAAACAGTGTTATTTTTTTTACTATTTTATTTTTCTTACAATACTTAAACTATACATGGACAAAGACAATAGAAAACTTAACATTTATGTACATTGATTTCTACAAACATTAATAACATCACACCCGCTCAGACCTACGCGTTCATTTTCTCTCCTTACTCATTCTTTAAATATCTCCAGTGCTTGTAATATTTTATGGCTTCAAATTGAACTATTTTGTTTGTCTCTAGCCCATTTGTTTTCAATATTTAATTATAATGCATTTTATTTATCCACTGTCTTAATGATGGAGGGTCATTTGATTTCCAGTTTTAAAGCAATTATTTTTTCAAAATGATTGACATGAAAAGTATGGTCCAACCCAATGGGTATCTCACCCCACCATCATATGCCATGTCTTAAAATATGCAGATATACGGATTAAAAGTACATTTATATTGTAAAACAGCCAACGTTCTACCTCCGCTCATAACTTTTGGACTTTATAGCACTCCCAAAAGGCATAAATCATTGAGTCACTGTTAGTTTTACACTTAAGACATGACTCTGCTGTTGTGCTGTAGAATTTGTGAATTTTGTTATTTTGTATAATACATTAGTTTATACTGGATTAAGCATACATTTTCATGAACTGTAATTTTGTTAGTTATTTTCCAACACTCCCTCCATCTAGTGCCAATATCAGTTATTTTTAAGTATCGGTTCCAATAGTTTAGGAAATAGCAGGAAATAGCTACCTATGAAGTTGTTCATGAAAACAGACATGGGAAAATATTCTGGGGATGAGCATGCGCATCTTCAATATGCACCCATTGTTCCTCTTTAGTGCATTTAACAATACGTTGCAAATAAAAGCGTTGGGTGGCGAGTTGATAGAATTCCAAGTCTGGAAGCTTAAAACCATCCTCAGACTTAGGGATTTGTAAAACTTTCCTATTTATTCTATGAGTTATATTTGTCCATATAACGTCTGTTATGGCCAAGTATAGTTTTTAAAGAATGTCTTCTTTGGCTTTGGTATTACCAAAAATAAATATAAAAACTTTGGGAACCATGCCATTTCAACTAGGTTTATTCTACCTGTAAGATTTATGGGAAGATTATTCCATGAAGTTATCTTTATATATTTGTTGTTTATTGTCACTTATTAAGCATCCTAAATATTTCATATTTTTTATGGTCCACTTAAAGGATTGCTGTAGATCATGAGTTATTTTTTTATTTTTTTTCCTATTGCCAATATTTCAGTTTTTCCACATTCATTTTATATCCTGAGATTTGAGAGTATTCTGAAAATATTTTTAAGAAGGGGGGCATTGAGTTTTCAATATTAGTCAGGTATATCAGAAGATCGTCTGCAAATAAGTTTATCTTATATTCATGTTTACCATTAATGGTTTGGATCCTGTCAAATTCTTTCTGCAAGCGGTTCAATTGCCAGTGCAAACAAGAGGGGGGAGAGAGGACCTCCCTGTCTCTAGCCCCTTTCTAAAGCAATTTCATCAGATAATGTATTATTTGTGAATATTTTTGCTTTAGGATATTTATATAATATTTTATATGAAATGTATTATTTCAGCTGGAAAGTTGAAAGCTTCCAAAGACAGTCGATAGCCTTTTCGGCATCAATAGCCATTATTGACAAATCTACATCTTGTATTTTACTATATTGTACTATACTGAAACATATTATTTTATTTGTTTGTAAGTGTCTTTTTAATAAATCCTGTTTGATTGATATGTATCACCTTAAAAGCATCCCAAATGATGTTGGGGGTGGGCTTTTCTCTATCTTATATGTCAACATGTGTAATGGTAAAGGTCTTTATTTTTGTATTTAATACATTTTGGGTCTTGAAGATGTGCTCAGTTCATTTTTGGAAAATAAAAATATAGTAAATTCTTGAATAACTTTTCTTACTGTGAGAAAAAAGGAGTAGTCTTTTGAAGTTGGGAATAGTAATATCTAGGTGTACTGTAAATTATTTGTAGATATTACATTTCTCAGCTTCTTATGGCTGCAGCCCGGCGTCGGTACACTTATGACAACAGCCACTTCAAGTGCAGGGCGCGAAATTCAAAATATATATTTTTTAAATATTTAACTTTCACACATTAACAAGTCCAATACAGCAAATGAAAGGTACACATCTTGTGAATCCAGCCAACATGTCCGATTTTTAAAATGTTTTACAGCGAAAACAGCACGTATATTTATGTTAGCTCACCACCAAATACAAAAAAGGACAGACATTTTTCACAGCACAGGTAGCATGCACAAAGCCAACCTAACTAACCAAGAACCAACCAAACTAACCAACAAACAACTTCATCAGATGACAGTCTTATAACATGTTATACAATAAATCTATGTTTTGTTCGAAAAATTTGCATATTTCAGGTATAAATCATAGTTTACATTGCAGCTACAATCAGAAATTGCACCGAAAGCAGCCATAATAATTACAGACACCAACGTCAAATACCTAATTACTCATCATAAAACATTTCTGAAAAATACATAGTGTACAGCAAATGAAAGACAGGCATCTTGTGATTCCAGCCAATATTTCCGATTTATTAAGTGTTTTACAGCGAAAACACAATATAGCGTTATATTAGCTTACCACAATAGCCAGAAACACATGCCATTTCCCAGTAGCAAAAGGTTAGCGATCGTAACAAACAAGCAAAAGATATATAATTTTTGACTAACCTTGATATTCTTCATCAGATGACAGTCCTATAACATCAGGTTATACATACACTTATGTTTTGTTCGAAAATGTGCATATTTAGAGCTGAAATCAGTGGTTATACATTCTGCTAACGTAGCTACTATTTCCCACAACGTTCGGATATTTTCCTGACACTTTTTCTGACACACATATTCTGACCAAATAGCTATTCATAAACATAACTAAAAAATACATGTTGTATAGCAAATGATAGATCCATTAGTTCTTAATGAAATCGCAGTGTTAGAATTCTAAAAAATAACTTCATTACGACATCCAGCTTCGGTATAGCTAGAGTACCCAAAACTTGGGCGCCAACGACTAGTTCACATCTACGACAGATATATGAAATAGCATCATAAAATGTTTCTTACTTTTGCTGATCTTCCATCAGAATGTTGGACAAGGTGTCCTTTGTCCAGAACAATCGTTGTTTGGATTTAGAACGGCCACTTTCCCTCTTGAATTAGCAAGCACACTAGCCAAGTGGCACGGATCTCTCCATCGTCAACAAAGTCAGAGAACGGAACACGGCAAAACTCCCGAAAAATTTTCAATAATCTGATTAAACTATATTGAAAAAACATACTTTACGATGATATGGTCACATGTATCAAATAAAATCAAAGCCAGAGATAGTAGTCGCCTATAACGGCAGCTAAACAGAAGGCAAATCCAGGTACCACCTCGCGCTCTCCAGAGTACTGGAAATGGGGGACACGTCATACAAAGAGCTTGTATTCCACTTCAGACCAAGATAAACACTAAATTTCTTCTCTCACCGCCTCTTGACATCCAGGGGAAGGTGTATGACGTGCATGTATACTCATACGTATCATGCCCATTTATAGGCAGGAAGAAGAACAGAGCCTCGATTTCAGACTTTCCACTTCCTGGTCAGGAAGTTTGTGCCAAATGAGTTCTGTTTGACTCACAGATATAATTCAAACGGTTTTAGAAACTAGAGAGTGTTTTCTATCCAATAGTAATAATAATATGCATATTGTACGAGCAAGAATTGAGTACGAGGCCGTTTGAAATGGGCACCTTTTATCTGGTTACTCAATACTGCCCCTGCAGCCCAAACAGGTTAAGAGGCTCATTGAATTTGCCTTTTATATTTTTATGTCTGTCTAACTTGCCGAATGTGTGATTTAAGTCGCCTGCGAAATTAATATTTCCTTGCTGGGTTTGATCTAATATAGCTTGAATTCTATCAAAAACACGAGAATTGCCCCTGGGGGGATATCAAATCAAATCACATACGATGAAATCAATGTGTATATTTCACCATGTAAGGTATATTTCTTAATGAGAAAATGGCATTCTTGGTCCGTGTGCTGGGATATAAGGGAAAAGGGTGTATTCTTATTTATCAGGATGCCTACACCTCTGCTGTTACTACAGTAGGTGGCAGCATATGCCTCTCCAACCCAGCTCCTCTTTAAATATTCAATTTATACTTTTTTGATCTCTTGCAGGAAAGCCTCATCTGCTGACAATCTCTTTAAATGTTTAAGAGCCTTATGCGTTTTGCCATAATGGAGACCGTGCACATTCCATGTAATAAATTGGATTATTTTTGGCCTTAATCAACATTAAGCTTGTATGTTCTGACTATCATTGAAGAACCAGATAAAACATTTTAGCAAACATGTCATATGAGGGTGGTGGACATCTCATGGATATGGGAGAGTCATAGTATGAATACATAGTTATTGTATACATTACATATATAGAATGTGTGAACATGTAGGCTGAGAAAACATTTAATAGATGAACACACAAAAAACATAAAGCAAGTACTTTGTACTTTGAGGCGTTATGCCTTTTTAGGGCTTTTAAGCTCCAACTCCTCTCCTAATGTACCAAAAGTCTGTGGGTTATGTCATTGTAAATACATTGGAGAAAGACTGCCACTTAAACACTGTGTTCAGTGTCATGACTGTCCAGTGAGGATTCAAATGGGTCAGATCAGCTTGGCAATGGATGACACTAACTAGTCCTTCTCTCACCCACAGAAGACGGGAGGAGGGAACTGAGCCAGTTTGACAGCTCACACCCTGTCATCCAGAGAGATCTCCCTCTCCAAAATCCACCAAGGAATGTACTTTGTTAACAGACTTTTTCCCACTAAACAATATTTCTAACAAAAGAACATAGGGAATGGTCAGAGATGATCTATAGAAAACTATTGTCAAATTGTTATTTATTTTGTGATGTTATTAAAAAGGTTATAAAGGAAATACTGTAACTTGAAAAGTATAAACACTACATGTATGAAGTCTCCATACTTAACGTTGTATAGGAAATATGAAAAATTATTGAAATACTTTTGTTAAGATAGGAATGTGATTTTAGGAGCCATAAGATCATTTGTCTCCTAAAATCTTTGAATAGTATGTAGCCACACCCCGAGTGAGGTCAGAGAGCGTGTCAGCCAGACGGAGCCATCCCCTTCGGCCAGAGTGCATAAAAGGATTGGTGGAGAAATTAACAGTAGACCAGAACATGTGAAGTGGTAGTTACACTTTCGAAATGGTTGGAACTTTGAACCTCAACACGAGGTGAAGAAAATAAACTCACCTCCCAGACCAGAGAGGTGTGTAGAGCTGCAGCTCACATCCAGGGTGGTTTGAATATCAACACCCGGAAGCGGCGAGAAGCTCACCTCACTGGTACGGCTGATCAGCTGTTCTAAGTCAAATATCTAGAAAAGCGAATTTAAGTGGGACCATCCTACTACTCTTCTCAAATCACCGTATCCTACTACTCTCATCACCAATGGGAACTGTCGACACGGCTGGCTACCCTATCTTCCATGGAGCATCTTCCAGAGTGAACAACAGTAGAAGACGGGAAAGGGGAGACCACTTTCGGACAATCAGAGCTATACAAGCGTGCCGCTGAAAGGCCAACAACTTTGCTAAGGAGGGCTGGTTCTGACAGTGATAAACGGCGAGTGAAGGCATACACACGTAAATACATTCATGATTTCTAATTCTAAAGGGGTGGCGGTTCTTGTGCAAAGTACATGATTACTGTGAGAATAGTTTCTAAAATGTATAAACGATGTGTCTCGCTTTCTTTTTGTCTCTCTCTCCCTCTCCATGTCGTTTTGTAAAAAGCCACCATATTGTGTCAGTCCGGTAGGGACCTGTATTGAGTGTGTAAGTTTATTCTGTGTTATTATTTAGTTAGCTATAAAATAAATAATGACACCAATTTGTGTAGTATTGAATCATAAGTAAGGCTGGGGTTTTTGCAGATCGAAGACGGTTATGACTGTTCAGAATGACGATATGATAAGAGGTTATCATTAATACGTTGACTGTTTTATGGATGTGATAGGTAAAGACCTTTAGAGTTTAATTTGGGAGATGGTAACTCTTTAAACAACTGCTCTCATGGTGCCCCAAATTCCTAATGAGTTAATTGTTACATTATTAGTTTAATCGGGTAACAATTAAACATAGTTAGTTGATTCGATAAATAAAAGTAATCAGATTAATGAAAGTAAAGTCACAACATTAGTTTGTAATACCTTCAAAATTGAATTAAAGTACAGTGGTTGGTGAGGCTCTACTTGGGGAAAGTGGTTCACAGAGAGACAAAAGTGAGATGAGTGGAGGCACCACACATACTTCAGGGAATTGTCTGATGCCCTCCCAGCCACCTTGGCCCTCAGATTGAGCCCATCTCCACTCTCTCACCAATAACCACCATTGGATATAATGGCAAACAAGGAATAATAATGACGCGACATCCTCTCCTAATTTGTCCAGAACTCTTATTCATTTTACAGCAGGTTTGCAAGTCACAAAAATAAATACAATTACATTGTATTATAGATACATCCTTCCTTCCCTCTCTCCCAAGCCAAGTTTCCGACTGTTATCTATACACAACATCCCAAGTCTATGACGGTGAAATGCCTGTTTACTGTTCTATCTGAGAAATCACTGCACATCCACTGTCCCATCAGCCCAGCCAGCAATTCATAAACTTGATCTCCACTGTAAAAAGCATCTAGACATTATTTCCCCTTGCTTATAGCCTAGCATTGGGATTGCAACAGAGGGGATTTGTATAAACCTTGTTGTCTGCCTCTCCGATCCATCTTCTGTATCTTTCTACTACCAACTCATGGGGGCACTAAACGCCCAATGACAGAGAGCTTTCCTAGAGCAGAGTTTGCTACATGAAGGTGAGAGGAAATCCAATCCATCTAAAAATACATGTCTGGTTCAGAGACTTCTTCATACCTACCTCCTGGAGAAGCTTGAGGGCTTTCACATGTCTGCAGAGAGAGAATTGAGGCACTGTCAGGTTTACATGTGCAGATGAATGTAAAAATGCATTAATTTACAGGTTATTAGGGTGAAACAACAGGGTGAAAAGGACAGAACAATGTTACAGAGTTAAAGAGTTACAATGATGCTGACAAGTAGTGTTATATGTGATACTCAGGTCACTCACAATCTCTCAGTGTCCACCAGCTCTTTGGCAATGTAGAAGGCTCTGGATCGACCGTCGGTCTGTAAAGAACAACATTATCAGTAACAAATCTCTATGGAATAGCAAACATAATACAATAACAATATCTTGGTTTTGAAAACTTACCCGTCTGTCATATGTGTTATCTGCTCCTCCCTCCTCCTCCTCAGAGGTTTGTTCTTGGTCCTCCTCCTCCGCTGTTCCGTCCCCCGCCTCAACCCCTGACCCGCCAGGTGAACCAACAGCTATGGCGCACACGGTGTAGGCTTCTGTATAGGCACTGAGAGGACAGGCCCAGATAAGAGCATCAGTATAGAGGTGTAGGATCTTAATTTGATCACCCTGTTGCAGGTGAACTTTCCTGCTGTGCAGGAAATGTAAAACATCTAGTGTATTTGAGGTTAAAAAATGCTTCTGAAGATTGTAATTTCCACTTAGAAATTTCAGACTTGATTTTCTCTTACAAAAAATGTATCATCAGTTATAATAATCCACATTTCCTGTTGCTGCAGGATCATTTTCCTGCTGTAGCAATCTGGCTCAAATTAAGATCCTACTGTAGTGTAGTTCACACATACATGTCGACAAATACACATTCAAACATCAACATATGTATGTTAACAACCACACACACCATACCGTGACAGTTTAGTCAGTGCAGTTTTCTGAAATCTGGCAGATGATGAGGGTGAGCCAGTGAAGGAAGGAAGGAGAGGAGAGAGAGGAGAGACAATAAACCCATCAAAGATATTACTAAACCAAAGGACATTTACAGAGAGGCATTATGAAGCTGTAACTCAACTGATGTGCAGTGGATCAAATTCATAAAATCCCAAACTCTGATCATTAGCAAGATAAAAAAAAAAATTAAACATAAAACCATCCTTGAGATTAATATGAAGGGGGAGACAGAGTGAGACAGCTTGTCTCCAGCTAGGGTCCATTTCCAAACCAACACAGAGAGGGCTGGTAACTCTTCTTTATAGGAAATGAAGAGGAACATGTTGGATCAATGGAAAGGAGGATTAATCAACCCCAGAGTGATCTCTCATAGGTCACGGTGTCAGGCAATCTCCCATGATGAATGGCTAATAAAACTAGAAAGTCTCTCAGGGAAACAAATTAAAAACCATTTGTTCAGGAAGAGAACAATGACATTGTTAGAGACATTTTTCAAGATTCTATCTGCCCATTCCAATGTACAGTATGGCATTTCCATCATGAATGTCTTTATCTACAGACCACACCATGAAGTATTATCTTTATACAGCATTTACAGTACATTTACACTGAGTGTACAAAACATAAGGACTCCCTGCTATTTCCATTACATAGACTGACCAGGTGAATCCAGGTGAAAGCTATGATCCCTTATTGATGTCACTTGTTAAATCCACTTCAATCAGTGTAGATGAAGGGATCAGACAGGTTAAAGAAGGATTTTTAAGCCTTGACACAATTGAGACATGGATTGTGTATGTGTGCCATTCAGAGGGTGAATGGGCAAGACAAAATATTTAAGTGCCTTTGAAACGGGTATGGTAGTAGGTGCCAGGCACACCGGGTTGAGTGTGTCAAGAATTATAACGCTGCTGGGTTTTTCACGCTCAACAGTTTCCCGTGTGTATCAAGAATGGTCCACCGCTCAAAGGACATCTAGCCAACGTGACACAACTGTGGGAAGCATTGGTGTCAACATGGGCCAGCATCCCTGTGGAATGCTTTCGACACCTTTTAGCATCCATGTTTTGACGAATTGAGGCTGTTCTGAGGGCAAAAGGGGGTGCAACTCAATATCAGGAAGGTGTTCTTAATGTTCTGTACTCTCAGTGTATACAAAGTCTATAAAGTTGTATCAATATTTCAGTTTTCTCTGCATAATTTGGCTCTTAGTGAGAGCAGTCCCCCTCTCCTCTCTCCATAAACCTTTATCTGTGAGATATATGATGCAGAAGAATAACACTCAACTGAGTTGACTTTATATGCCTCAATACTGCTGTAATAATAGCAGGTTATATGGAGGAACATCAGACATATGGAGAGCGACAACGTGAAATTATGAGAAGAGATGAGAGGTCTTTTTAGTGTGGGGAAAGATAAACCTGGAGTGCCTCCAGCGACACAGCCATACCCAGGCCATGGACCAGCATCAATGGGATGGGATGCAGTTAATAGTGGTGCACTCGACTAAATCGGAACAAAGGAACCGATTGAGTCAGTTCCCAGTTTTCAGCTTCCAAATAATTTCCAACCAAAAACACATCATAATCTCTGCATGTTACAACTTTGTCCCTTAACCATGGCAATAGCATCTGGTCTCTGCAGCCTCTGTGCTATAATGTTTTATTACAGCCAAAGAACAAATCTACAGTGGTGAATTACAAAAGGGGATAACAAATTATACTTCCCCGCTTCCCCAGGCTCTTTGTGAGCTTATTTGTTTGTCCTGCTGATAGTGGAAGGGTGATATATATAATATACTGAAGGACTTGGTTTCTCGGATAGTAATTATTCTAGTGGTGAAATTAGTAAAGATACCTGTAAAGAAGACTGGGGTAACAAATAACTGTGCCTCAGTATGTTCAGTGCTGTGCTGCTAATGCTATCATTAGTGTAACCCGGTGCTTGACTGTTTCTGCGTTCAACACCACAAACAAGTCAAGACCTGTATGTACTGTAAGCCCTTTAAAGTCCTCCACCCCTTCTCCGGCATTTCCCGTAAACAGAGAAGTGGACGCTCAAAGGCAGGACACTTCCTCCCCAGGGATGACCTGACAATGACCTCACAGGCCCCACACCCAGGCCTTCCTGTAGCCAACACCTAGCCTATGGGCAGGGCTCCTGACCACTGCTGACCAACCTCTAGCCAACACCTACAGGCAGAGCCCCTGACCACTGTTGACCAACCTCAAGTTTCAAATTCAAGTTATATTAGTGGTATGTACGGGATACACATGGTATACACCGTCCAAAGAAATGCTTACTTGCTGGTTCCTTCTCGATAAATGCAACAATAAGAAATACTAAAAGATAAGAATACGAAAATACAGTAAATGGCTCAGTAGAATATAATAAACATTTTAGCATACGTATAATATAGGAACATTTACACATGTTTTGGGTAAGGAGAAATTGGGGGAGCAAATGTTTCAATTGTGCAGTATTTAGCAATCATAATAAGATTCTGGTAGCAGCAGTTGTGATGTGTATGTAGCATGAATGTGTGTGTGTGTGTGTGTGTGTGTGTGTGTGTGTGTGTGTGTGTGTGTGTGTGTGTGAGTGAGTGAGTGAGTGAGTGAGTGAGTGAGTGAGTGAGTGAGTGAGTGAGTGAGTGAGTGAGTGAGTGAGTGAGTGAGTGAGTGAGTACATGTGTGGTCAGCCCAGTTCAAGTGTTCAGCAGTCTGATGGCTTGTAGATAGAAAGTGTCTCAGAGCCTGTTGGTATCAGACCTCATGCTCTGATATCATCAGCCCGATGGTAAGGGAGTGAACAGCTCCTGGCTGGGGTGTGTGGTGTACTTGACGATGCTGTGGGCCTTCCTCAGGCACTGTTTGGAGTAGATGTCCTGGATGGGTGGGAGCACGGTCCATGTACTGGGCTGTCTTCACCACTCGCTAGAGGCCCTTGCTGTCGTGGACGGAGCAATTCCTGACCAGGCCGTGATGCAACTGGTCAGGAGGACGCTCTCAATGGTGCAGCAGTAGTATTTGAGGAGGAATTCTTCAGCCACCTTAGGAAGTAGAGATGCTGTTGCACCCTCTTGACAAGAGTGGTGGTGTTGTTGGTCCATGTCAAGTCCTCGGGGAACAGAACAGAAAACTGTAAAATAACAAATTATTTGAGGAACAGAACCCGAACCAAAAATTGAAATATTATGTACTGTTTCGGGAACCGATTATTTTTTTTAAAGCATGGGAACCGATTATTAACGTACTTTCACGTTCCAGGCATTTTTTTGTAGTCCCACAAAAAAAATATATATGTTTATTCAAACCTGTGTAGAACATTATTTTGCTGGTCGGAACAGTGGAATGCAATGAAAAAAATTATGGTTCTGTTCAGAACGAAACGATAGGGCTGGACGCCGAGAAACTTAAAACTGCTCTACTGCAGTCCTGTTGATGTGGATTGGGGCATGTTCCCTCCTCTGCTTTCTGAAATCAACCATCAACTCCTTTGTTTTCCTGACGTTGAGGGAGAGATTGTTGTCCTGGCACCACAATGCCAGTTCACTTACCTCCTCCCTACAAGCTGACTCATTGTTGTTGATTATCAGGCCTACAACCGTGGTGTTGTCAGCAAACCTGATGATGGAGTTGGTGTCGTGCAAAGTCACGCAGTCGTGGGTGAACATGGAGTACAGCAGAGGGCTGAGGACACATCCCTGGGTGCCACTGTGTTAAGAATCAGTGTGAAGGAGGTGTTGATGCCAATCTTCACAACCTGTGGACTGCCCGTCAAGAAGTCCGGGATCGAGGGTGCCCAGACCCAGGGTGGTGTCCAGATAGTCTGTAGTCCTTGCCAAATGCGTCGCGAGTCTGAGTTGTCGAACATCAATTCAAGTTTGAGTCTGTATTGTCTTTAGCCAACACCTACAGGCAGATCCCCTGACCGCTGCTCACCAGCCTTCAGCTACAACATACAGTGTAATTCTCCTGACCATGACAAACTGATTAATAGCCAAAAGACTGCTATGGAAAGTAAAGACAGTCAATATGTGCAGTCTAAAACCATATCAGTTCATATGTGAGAGTAGAAAACAGTAAGACCCTATGTGTTTGGTACAGGCAGTGGATCTCTGACCCTTTATTTGCAAACAATTTCATTAGAAATTCCTTAAAAGCACACAACAAATGTGTAGGTATTAAAATCTCTGTGTTGAGGTAACAAGTGTTGTGAGTGTTATATCTGAGTGTTGATTCTAGTGGGGTTAACACCAGTGGGATTGAAATTGACGCCACCTGAGGTGAATAAATGAAGTGTTAACCAGTTGTTACTCGACTGCGTTGAGTTAATTTCCGCTAGCTCTCTCAGAGTGAAAAAGACATGGGAGGGGCCATAGTATCAGATTTCTCAGCATGATTTGTTGCAGGTTGCTTTTTAGAAATAGCTTGTTTTAATATCTATGGTTCTGCATGCACATTGATTGAGTAATTGATCTTATACTACACAAAGATAAATAACATTTTCCCGTTATTGAGATGGTTGTACCAGTTTAGACGGTTTAAGTAGTCTCATTTATCATTCTTCCCTACCTTGGCAGTCATTCTAACTGCAGTGATAAAAAGTTTCAATTGTTGGATATTCTAATACTGGCTGGATTCCAATAGGAATTATACAATTTGCAAGCCATCATAATATGGCTTGCAAACCAGGAGTTTCAGACCACTGTGTTAAGGTAAAATAAGGCTGTCAAAGTATTTTAACAATCATGTCTCTGTCACTAGCAAACACAGTCATGGGTGGTACTGTTACTTCTAAAATTCATTCAAAAGGCACCCTTGGAAATAAATATGAAAATAATGCTTTAATCCCTACATGTCACGATCGTCTTGCGGTGAGAGAGAGGACCAAGGCGCAGCGTGTGAAAAATACATCTTCTCTTTATTTAGAAGAAGAACCAACGAAACAAAACAACAAATAGACGAACGTGACGCTATTAACGACTAAGTGCAAACATGCAACATAGACATAGACAATTACCCACAAAACCCCAATGCCTATGGCTGCCTTAAATATGTCTCTCAATCAGAGACAATGAACCACAGCTGCCTCTAATTGAGAACCAATCTAGGCAGCCATAGACATACAAACACCTAGACAAGACACTGACCCATTAAACATACAAAACCCCTAGACAACCCAAAAACACATACATTCCCCATGTCACACCCTGACCTAACTAAAATAAAGAAAACAAAGATAACTAAGGCCAGGGCGTGACAGTACCCCCCCCCCCCCCAAAGGTGCGGACTCCGGCCGCAAAACCTGACACAGAAAGGGAGGGTCCGGGGTGGGCCTTCTCATGGCGGCGGCTCGGGTGCGGGACGTGGTCCCCACTCCACCATTGTCAATACCCGCTTTGGTGTCTCTGGTAGATCCTGGCTGGCGGGCGACTCTGGCTGCTCATGGCTGGCGGGCGACTCTGGCTGCTCATGGCTGGCGGGCGACTCTGGCTGCTCATGGCTGGCGGGCGACTCTGGCTGCTCATGGCTGGCGGGCGACTCTGGCTGCTCATGGCTGGCGGGCGACTCTGGCTGCTCATGGCTGGCGGGCGACTCTGGCTGCTCATGGCTGGCTGGCGACTCTGGCTGCTCATCGCTGGCTGGCGACTCTGGCTGCTCATCGCTGGCTGGCGACTCTGGCTGCTCATGGCTGGCTGGCGACTCTGGCAGATCCTGGCTGACTGGCGGCTCTGGCAGATCCTGGCTGACTGGCGGCTCTGGCAGATCCTGGCTGACTGGCGGCTCTGGCAGATCCTGGCTGACTGGCGGCTCTGGCAGATCCTGGCTGACTGGCGGCTCTGGCAGATCCTGGCTGACTGGCGGCTCTGGCAGATCCTGGCTGACTGGCGGCTCTGGCAGATCCTGGCTGGTTGGCGGCTCTGGCAGATCCTGGCTGGTTGGCGGCTCTGGCAGATCCTGGCTGGTTGGCGGCTCTGGCAGATCCTGGCTGGTTGGCGGCTCTGGCAGATCCTGGCTGACTGGCGGCTCTAGCGGCTCCTGACTGACGAGCGGCTCTGACGGCTCGGAACAGACGGGCGGCTCTAATGGCTCGGGACAGACGGATGGCTCAGATAGCGCTGGGCAGACGGATGGCTCAGATGGCGCTGGGCAGACGGATGGCTCAGATGGCGCTGGGCAGACGGATGGCTCAGATGGCGCTGGGCAGACGGATGGCTCAGATGGCGCTGGGCAGACGGATGGCTCAGATGGCGCTGGGCAGACGGATGGCTCAGATGGCGCTGGGCAGACGGATGGCTCAGATGGCGCTGGGCAGATGGATGGCTCAGATGGGGCTGGGCAGACGGGCAGTTCAGGCGCCGCTGGGCAGACGGCAGACTCTGGCCGGCTGAGGCGCACTGTAGGCCTGGTGCGTGGTGCCGGAACTGGTGGTACCGGGCTGGGGACACGCACCTGAAGGCTAGTGCGGGGAGAAGGAACAGGGCATACTGGACCCTGGAGACGCACATTAGGCCTAGTGCGTGGTGCCGGAACTGGTGGTACCGGGCTGGGGACACGCATCTCAGGGCTAGTGCGGGGAGCAGCAACAGGACGCACAGGACTCTGGAGACGCACAGGAGGCTTGGTGCGTGGTGCCGGAACTGGTGGTACCGGGCTGGAGACACGCACCATAGGGCGAGTGCGTGGAGGAGGAACAGGGCTCTGGAGACACACTGGAAGCCTGGTGCGTGGTGTAGGCACTGGTGGAACTGGGCTGGGGCGGGGAGGTGGCGCCGGAAATACCGGACCGTGCAGGCGTACTGGCTCCCTTGAGCACTGAGCCTGCCCAACCTTACCTGGTTGTATGCTCCCCTTCGCCCGACCAGTGCGGGGAGGTGGAATAACCCGCACCGGGCTATGTAGGCGAACCGGGGACACCATGCGTAAGGCTGGTGCCATGTAAGCCGGCCCGAGGAGACGCACTGGTGGCCAGATGCGTTGGGCCGGCTTCATGACATCCGGCTCAATACTCAATCTAGCCCGGCCGATACGAGGAACTGGTATGTACCGCACCGAGCTATGCACACGTACAGGAGACACCATGCGCTCTACTGCGTAACACGGTGTCTGCCCGTACTCTCGCTCTCCACGGTAAGTACAGGGAGTAGGCGCAGGTCTCCTACCTGACTTCGCCACACTCCCTTTAAGCCCCCCCCCCCCAAAGACATTTTTGGGTTTTACTCGCGGGCTTCCAGCCTTGCCTCTGTGCTGCCTCCTCATATCGCCTCCTCTCGGCTTTAGCTGCCTCCAGCTCTTCACGAGGGAGGCGATATTCTCCCGGTTGTGCCCAAGGACCCTTTCCATCCAGTATCTCCTCCCATGTCCATGAATCCTTTGTGTATTGCTCCTGTTGCTGCTTGACACGCTGCTTGGTCCCGTTATGGTGGGTAATTCTGTCACGATCGTCTTGCGGTGAGAGAGAGGACCAAGGCGCAGCGTGTGAAAAATACATCTTCTCTTTATTTAGAAGAAGAACCAACGAAACAAAACAACAAATAGACGAACGTGAAGCTATTAACGACTAAGTGCAAACATGCAACATAGACATAGACAATTACCCACAAAACCCCAATGCCTATGGCTGCCTTAAATATGGCTCTCAATCAGAGACAATGAACCACAGCTGCCTCTAATTGAGAACCAATCTAGGCAGCCATAGACATACAAACACCTAGACAAGACACTGACCCATTAAACATACAAAACCCCTAGACAACCCAAAAACACATACATTCCCCATGTCACACCCTGACCTAACTAAAATAATAAAGAAAACAAAGATAACTAAGGCCAGGGCGTGACACTACAGCAGGATTCCCCAACTGGTGAACCCATGGGTGATTTTATTTCCCCCCCCCCAAGTTTTCTGGGATTTTTTTAAAATTATATATATATTTATATATACTGTGTATATATATATATACACACAGTGCCTTTGGAAAGTACTCAGACCCCTTGACTTTTTCCACATTTTGTTACGTTAGAGCCTTATTCTAAGATTTATGAAATTGTTTTTCCCTCATCAATCTACACCCAATACCCCATAATGACAAAGCAAAAACAGGATTTTATAAATTATACATTTTATAGAAATGTATTACAAATAAAAAATGGAAATATCACATTTACCTAATTTAAACATTTACGTATTCACACGTGCTTCAACAAAGTACTGAGTAAATACATTTGGCAGAGATTACAGCATCGCGTCTTCTTGGGTATGATGCTACAAGCTTGGCACACCTGTATTTGGGGAGTTTCTCCCATTCCTCTCTGCAGATCCTCTCAAGCTCTGTCATGTTGGATGGGGAGCGTTGCTGCACAGCTATTTTCAGGTTTCTACAGAGCTGTTCGATCGGGTTCAAGTCCGGGCTCTTGCTGGGCCACTCAAGGACATTCAGAGACTTGCCCCAAAGCCACTCCTGCATTGTCTTGGCTGTGTGCTTAGGATCGCTCTCTTGTTGGAAGGTGAACCTTCGCCCAGGTCTGAGGTCCTGAGCGCAATGGAGCAGGTTTTCATCAAGGATCTCTCTGTACTTTGCTCTGTTCTTCTTTGCCTCGATCCTGACTAGTCTCCCAGTCACTGCCGCTGAAAAAAATCCCCACAGCATGATGCTGCCACCACCATGTTTCACCGTAGAGATTGTGCCAGGTTTCCTCCAGACGTGATGCTTGGCATTCAGGCCAAAGAGTTCAATCTTGGATTCATCAGACCAGAGAATATTGTTTTTCATGGTCTGAGAGTCTTAAGGTGCCTTTTGGCAAACTCCAAGCTGGCTGTCATTTGCCTTTTACTGAGGAGTGGCTTCCGTCTGGCCAGTCAACCATAAAGAACTGATTGGTGGAGTGCTGCAGAGATGGTTGTCCTTCTGGAAGTTTCTCCCATCTCCACAGAGGAGCTCTGTCAGTGACCATCGGGTTCTTGGTCACCTCCCTGACCAAGGTCCTTCTCCCCCGATTGCTCAGTTTGGCTGGGCGACCAGCTGTAGGAAGAGTCTTGGTGGTTCCAAACTTCTTTCATTTAAGAATGATGGAGGCCACTGTGTTGTTGGGGACCTTCAATGCTGCAGAAATGTTTTGGTGCCCTTCCACAGAGCTGTGCCTCGACACAATCCTGTCTCTGAGTTCTACGGACAATTCCTTCGACCTCATGGCTTTGTTTTTGCTCTGACATGGCCTGTCAACTGTGGGACCTTATATAGACAGGTGTGTGCCTTTCCAAATCATGTCCAATCAATTGAATTTACTCCAATCAAGTTGTAGAAACATCTCAATGATGATCAATGGAAACAGGGTGCACCTGAGCTCAATTTTGAGTCTCATAGCAAAGGGTCTGAATACATATGTAAATAAGTTATTTCTGTTTTTTATATTTAATACATTTGCTAAAATAAAAAAGTTACTGTTTTCGCCTTGTTATTATGGGGAATTGTGTGTAGATTGCTGAAGGGAAAAAAACAAACTTCATCCATTTTAGAATAAGGCTGTCATGTAACAAAATGTGGAAAAAGTACTTTCCGAAGGACATTAAAAAACCGTTTTTTTAAAAGAGGAAATCAACTCCAAGTGATTTTAATATAAGAAATCTGTTCCAAAGTATTCCCACGCATAATAAAGGGGCACGAGGTGATCGTATACAAATGTAAGGTTTGAAATGATTATGTTTTAGTCAAACATTATATTCGGCTTCTTGCGGTCAATTTGCAGTCTACAAATTATTTGTCATTATGGTCCGGCCCCCCGACCATCCACTCAAGAAAAAAATCGGCCTGTGGCTGAATCTATTTGATGATCCCTGTCCTACAGTGTTAAAACAACACCCCAAAACGAGTTACTGTAAGACCACAGGTGTTAATTCCCTAACACTATGAACAGCATCAGCTCTAAGAAAGTGTTAATTTAAGTCAGAATTTGCAACACCCATGGTGTTAGGGACTCAACACTCTTGGGGTGTTAGTTTATCAACACTGAAAGTGTTAGTTTAACACTATTTCGGTGGGTCATATTATACACACTAAGAAAGTGTTCAATTGAACAATGTGGGTGTTAAAAATGTAATCTAAAATTTGCAGTGCACCAATATGTCACCTTAATGCTGGGGTGTCAAACAAATGTTGCACCAGGGGCCGCATTCGGTCTTCAACGAGGTCCAGAGGGCCACACTGATTTTTTGAATATTTCCTTGCCGTACAAATTTGCAAAAATAGTCCTCTATCCGTCATTTTTTTAATTTTCTATGCACCCTGACTGTCTAGCTTTCATTTGGGTAATTATTAGCGAGCTGGACACAGTCAAGAAACTGTATGAATATAGGTCCATTATCATTTCTACACAGTTTCCATTTGGTTTTAGTAATTTTAAAGTATATTTAGGTTTTTACTCAAACCACCTGCAGGCCGGGTTGGACCCCCTTGAGGGCCGGATCGTATGTTTGACACCCCTGCGTTAATGTGAACTGAACATCTTTTGGATGCTTGTGATGCAACAACATGCAACAGCATCACCAATTCAGAGGATTCCCAGAGTCCTGTGTATCAAAACACCCTTGTGTTTAACTCCCATACACCTCCAGAATAGTAAACATGGCTACTATACTGCATTGCTGAGGGCAACACATCATAGAGCTAACGGAACACTGAGATTGCATCTCCCAATCTTCTCTCTGATTACCTGGCTGGAAGGTGGAGTGATGAGTCCAAAATGTTCTGAAAATTAATCATCCGGGGAGGTCTGTATAATACCTTAGGTAGCCATCCAAAGCAAACTATGACCTGCCAAAATTAATTGATATGTGCATTCCTCAATAATGAACTAACTCCTACTGTATGTGACTGAACATGTAAGCACAACTTCCAAGCAGTCTCCACCAGTCCTGCGGCCCCACGGTCTCCTTTATGTCATGTGCAATATGATGACTATAATGCTTAATGATGATTATAGGGATAGTGTGTGTGTGTGTGTGTGTGTGTGTGTGTGTGTGTGTGTGTGTGTGTGTGTGTGTGTGTGTGTGTGTGTGTGTGTGTGTGTGTGTGTGTGTGTGTGTGTGTGTGTGTGACTGACCACTGGCAGCAAGGGACCCTCCCTTAGAAACAGTTATAAATCCCTTATCCCTAGGCAGCAGTAAACACACAACGGGGACACAGTAATCAAAAAGACTAGTGCTCTGTATAAGAGGTGGCAGGGATCACTAATATTACAACCGGGAGCATCTATCTACTTCAGTGGTTCACTCTCATACAGTACACACATAACACACCACACATTAAAAAAAGTACACGCACGCACACACACATGAATGTTACAAGTGTGTTACCAGTGTAAACTATACACCTTGAGATCTAAGTTAGATGTAAAAGTTAACTCAAATTTACCCATACCTTTCAGGCTCTTGCTCAGGCGACTGAGCTTTTCTCTCAAACCCAGGGAAGCTACTCATATCCACGTAACCGTCAGTGTCATTGGCAGAGGACAGCACCCGACTCGTATGGTCAAAGAACTCTGCAAAGGTCCCAGGTCGTACAGGCCTCCGGGAAGGGATCTGGATGTTCTCATAGTCGGAGCTGAGGGTCTGGGCAGGGATATTCTCGTAGTCTGACATGTCAGTGTTGGGAAAGGAAATGGAGCGGGGCTTGGTCAGGGGGAGGGGGGTGTAGGGGGCGCGGGAGCGGTCCTCAAAGGACTCCACCCGGGCCACACTGCGGTTGAGGAAGGCCACGGAACCCCCTTTTCTCTTCCCATCCTTATAGAACAGGAAGGTGGAGGGGGAGTCCGGAGAGCGCTGAGGCTTACTGACCATCCGGGACTTGAGTTGCGGGGAGCTGCCTGTGCTGCGCCTGTCTAAATCAAGGACCCTGGCGGGGCCGTGGTGGCTGGACTCAGGGGAGGACCTGGAGGAGGACACACTGACGTCCACCAGCAGCTTGCTCTCCGTCTTCCTCCTGAACTTCAGCATCAGGAAGCGCTTGAAGGAGGACTTCTTCTTCTGCCTGTCTGGGGAGTCCCCCTCGATGAACAGGGATGGAGAGCTCTTGGTGATGGGCTTCTTGGTGATGTATGCTAGCTCAAAGGGAGGAGGGATGTCCACCATTGAAGTAGGGGTGGACAGGCCGCTGGAGGGCAGGGGACTTTGTTGGGAGAAGCTTCCAGAAGAGCCCATGACACAGGGCAGGGATAGGCTGTCCTCCCTCCTCTCCCCCGGGGAACCCTGGTCCTCCCTGTACACACACAGGGGCAGGTCCCGTCCCTCCATGGAGAAGGAGCGGGGGTACAGGAGAAAGCGATGTTGTTTGGATGAGCTCTTGGCCCGGGTTGAGTTTAACATAGGACTGCTGCTCAGCGCGGGTCCGCTCCGGTCCAATTCCACCTCGCAGTAGTTCTGAAGGTGGAACTCAGAGCCCGCCTCCTCAGGAACCGTATCAGGCACGTAACCAGACACTTTCCCTGACAACGACCGGGACCTGGTCACAATGGATTTTCTGTCAAAAGGCAGGAAATTCTCCCCCTCTGAGTCCAGGCCTGCCTCTTCGTAGACATGCTCATCACTAAGGTTACCTTCTATGTCGGTTGTCTCATCCAGGTAGGGAATGATGAGGCCCTCAAGGTCCTCCTCATCCCTGAACACATCAGAGTCATCTGGGGAGAGTAGCTTGCTGTCAGAGAACGATGAGGCCTGGGAGGTGTCCGTGTCCGCTGGCACTGAGATGGACACCAGCCTGAAGCGGGGCTGGTTGTTACTCTGGTTCAAGAAAGCCTCCACCCTCTGGACTACAGGCATCCTTCTCTGACATGAACCTGTCATGTTCTCCCTGTCGTCATCATCGTCATCTCCTATCTCGACGTAGTCCTCAGAAGAGACACACTCAATATGCCCCATGTCCTCACACAGCGAGTCATCGTCACCTATGGCTGCATACTCACTGGGCTCCGTGGTCTCTGTTGTGACCAGTGAAGATTCTTCCGGTGTGTTCTCACTCTCTGCTGATCTGTCACCTTTGCCCTCTGCAGGGCTCTGCTCTGGATCCACAATGTCCTCAGTTGAGATGTAGTAGGGTTCCAGGCTAGGGTCAACTGCTTCCTCCTCTGTGTTGAAAAGTTGCTTTGCTTTATGTTTGCTGTGTTGGCTCTCACCCTCTTCCATACTGTACTGAATAGTCATGGGCTCTTCATCAATTATAGAATATGGTTGATACCTTTGTGCTCTCTCCTCTGAGGGACCAATGACATCATATCCAAAGTCCTCCTGTAGGACATTGGTAGGACTACCAGGGTAAGTTGAGGATTCCTCTACTTCCCCTTCATCCTCCTCCTTGAAGGATGAATCCTCCTCTATGTTGTCTTTGACGAGGAGATCTATGGGTTCCTCAGAGAGAGATTCTGTTACTGTATCTGCTGTGGTATCAGCTGCTTCTTCTTCTGTTTCTTCTTCCTCTATTTGGTGCTCTTCCTCCTCATTCTCCTTTTTTTCTTTCCCAGGCCAGGTTTCACAGAAGTAGCATGCTGCCTCCTCCTCCTCAATGCTGGTGATAGAGACGCCATCTGTGTCGGCCAGCGCCTCGCCCGCGTAGCACCCCTCTGCGTCAATCTCATCAGTGATGTCCGTGTCGATTATCTCCACTGAGTAAATTGTGAATCCAGCATCACTGACCCCCAGTGTGTCCAGAGAATCCACCTCCTCTGCTTGAACACTGTCAGTTAACCTCCAGTCCTCCTCTTTCTGTACCATCTCCTCCTCCTGTTCCATCTGCCCTTCATAACCATTCTCAGGATCGTTGACCCCTGAACTGAGAAAGTATGAGTCATACTGAGGTTCCACTGGCTCCTCCTCCTCTAGCCCCTTCCCTCCACTCAGACAGTCCTCTGGCTCGTTCTCCTGGTCCAGGTCCTCGTCTGAGGACAGCAGGTCCCCGATGGTGCACCCCTCCTGGGCATTGTTGCAGAGTAGGGAGTAGTCGCGCTCCTCAGGGTCATGTGGTACTGTGGGTTTGGGGGCGATGGGAGGTTTGGGGCCCCTGGAGCAGGGCCGGGACATGAGGGGGGAAGGAAGCTTGAAGGTGAGGTGACTCACAAGTTTTGGTTTAGGAGCAAGAGGAGGCTTCTTAAAATCTGAAAACAAAACAAAAGACATCATGAGCTACTACTAGATATAGCCAAACGAGATAATGGATTATTCAAAACGTACAGAGGGGGAAAATCGTGAGGTTAGCGGTCAGCACAAAAAACAAATGTTAAACTCAAATATATTGATGAATTAAAAAACATTCTTTATGGAAATTTTGTTTTAAATTATATTATATGTATTAATGATATTATGAATAGAAATGGAGGGGATATGTCACATATGCAGTTAGCGAAAATATATGGGAATATCTCCTCAATCCAAATTTACAACCAATTGATTGCAGCATTACCACAAAAATGGAGGAGGCAAGTGGATAAGGGAGAAGGTAGGGAACTTGTCTGCCTGCCATATATTACAGATACAAATTGGCTGAAAGGAACTGGCATAAATAGAAAAACATACCAGTTTCATCTGAGGACAAAAATGTTGACAGCTGCGCCATACAGGTTGCAAAATAAATGGAAGATTTTTGATGTACCAATTCCATGGCACATGGTTTTGAACCGGTACAAAAAACTACCCTTGATTCAACAATTACAGTTTTTCAATTTAAATTATTATATAAAAATCTTGCCACCAACAGAATGCTATATTCAGTTGAAGTCGGAAGTTTACATACACTTAGGTTGGAGTCATTAAAACTCGTTTTTCAACCACTCCACACATTTCTTGTTAACAACCTATAGTTTTGGCAAGTCGGTTAGTATATCTATTTGTGCAGGACACTAGTCATTTTCCAACAATTGTTTACAGACAGATTATTTCACTTATAATTCACTGCATCACAATTCCAGTGGTGTCAGACGTTTACATACACTAAGTTGACTGTGCCTTTAAACAGCTTGGCAAATTCCAGAAAAAGATTTCCTGGCTTTAAAGGCTTTTGATGGGCTAATTGACATATTTTGAGTCAATCGGAGGTGTACCTGTGGATGTATTTCAAGGCCTACCTTCCAACTCAGTGCCTCTTTGCTTGACATTATGGGAAAATCTAAAGAAATCAGCCAAGACCTCAGAAAAAAATTGTAGACCTCCACAAGTCCGATTCATCCTTGGGAGCAATTTCCAAATGCCTGAAGGTACCGCGTTCATATGTACAAACAATAGTACGCAAGTATAAACACCATGGGACCACGCAGCCGTCATACCGCTCCGGAAGGAGACGTGTTCTGTCTCCTAGAGATGAACGTACTTTGGTGCGAATAGTGCAAGTCAATCCCAGAACAACATCAAAGGACCTTGTGAAGATGCTGGAGGAAACAGGTACAAAAGTATCTATATCCACAGTAAAACTAGTCCTATATCGACATAACCTGAAAGGCCGCTCAGCAAGGAAGAAGTCACTGCTCCAAAACCACAACAAAAAAAAGCCAGACTACGGTTTGCAACTGCTCATGGGGACAAAGATCGTACTTTTTGGAGAAATGTCCTCTGGTCTGATGAAACAAAAATAGAACTGTTCGGCCAAAATGACCATCGTTATGTTTGGAGGAAAAGGGGGGAGGCTTGCAAGCCGAAGAACACCATCCCAACCGTGAAGCAGGGGGGTGGCAGAATCATGTTGTGGGGGTGCTTTGCAGCAGGAAGGACTGGTGCACTTCACAAAATAGATGGCATCATGAGGTAGGAAAATTATGTGGATATATTGAAGCAACATCTCAGGACATCAGTCAGGAAGTTAAAGCTTGGTCGCAAATGGGTCTTCCAAATGGACAATGACCCCAGCAAACTTCCAAAGTTGTGGCAAAATGGCTTAAGGACAACACAGTCAAGGTATTGGAGTGGCCACCCCAAAGCCCTGACCTCAATCCCATAGAAAATTTGTGGGCAGAACTGAACTAAAAAAGCCTGTGCGAGCAAGGAGGCCTACAAACCTGACTCAGTTGCACCAGCTCTGTCAGGAGGAATGGGCCAAAATTCACCCAACTTATCGTGGGGAGCTTGTGGAAGGCTGCCTGAAACGTTAGACCCAAGTTAAACAATTTAAAGGCAATGCTACCAAATACTAATTGAATGTATGTAAACTTCTGACCCGCTGGGAATGTAATGAAAGAAATAAAAGCTGAAATAAATAATTCTCTACTATTATTCTGACATTTCACATTCTTAAAATAAAGTGGTGATCCTAACTGACCGAAGACAGGGCATTTTTACAAGGATTAAAGGTCTGGAATTGTGAAAAACTGAGTTTAAATGTATTTGGTTGGGATGGTGTTCTTCGGCTTGCAAGCCTCCCCGTTTTCCTCCAAACATAACGATGGTCATTATGGTCAAACAGTTCTATTTTTGTTTCATCAGACCAGAGAACATTTCTCCAAAGTACGATCTTTGTCCCCATGTGCAGTTGCAAACCGTAGTCTGGCTTTTTTATGGCGGTTTTGGAGCAGTGGCTTCTTCCTTGCTGAGCGGCCTTTCAGGTTATGTCGATATAGGACTCGTTTTACTGTGGATATAGATACTTTTGTACAGGTTTCCTCCAGCATCTTCACAAGGTCCTTTGCTGTTACTCTGGGATTGATTTGCACTTTTCCACCAAAGTACGTTCATCTCTAGGAGACAGAACGCGTCTCCTTCCGGAGCGGTATGACGGCTGCGTGTTCCCACGGTGTTTATACTTGCGTATTATTGTTTATACATATGAACGTGGTACCTTCAGGCGTTTGGAAATTGCTCCCAAGGATGAACCAGACTTGTGGAGGTCAACACATTTTTTTCTGAGGTCTTGGCTGATTTCTTTTGATATTCCCATGATGTCAAGCAAAGAAGCACTGAGTTTGAAGGTAGCCCTTGAAATACATCCACAGGTACACCTCCAATTGACTTAAATTATGTCAATTAGCCTATCAGAAGCTTCCAAAGCCATGACATCATTTTCTGGAATTTTCCAAGCTGTTTAAAGGCACAGTCAACTTAGTCTATGTAAACTTCTGACACACTGGAATTGTGATACAGTGAATTATAAGTGAAATAATCTGTCTGTAAACAATTGTTGGAAAAATTACTTGTGTCATGCATCAAGTAGATGTCCTAACCGACTTGCCAAAACTATAGGTTGTTAACAAGAAATGTGTGGAGTGGTGGAAAACAAGTTTTAATGACTCCAACCTAAGTGTATGTAAACTTCCGACTTCAACTGTATATTTCAAAGCGCACAATACACACAATGCCCCATAAAGATCAACTGTAGGTATAAAAAGTTTGTGCATGAAATAACATATGCGCAGAACATAATCCGGATCCGTAACTTTGAGAAAGAAGTTTCCAGAGGGGCTTCAAATGGGGGTTCCCTAAAGTCTACTGATTACAATGATACTTAATATGACATTCTGTATTTTGTCAATTTCAAGCAATGTGACAAGAAACCTTACTTAATTCCATGTACTTAGAATGTTGAAAATGGAACCATGGACATGAATCCATTCCAATAGAACTCTACCATTTTGAATAGGATGTATAGGACATAATACTTAGGCTACGATTACTTATTATGCAAGCACTGTTTTAATACTTGCTATCATTCTAATCCACAGATATCATACAATATTTTGAAAGAATTAGGAGCATGCTGAAATGTTATCCTCTCAACAGAGGGATCAAAATATCAACAACAATCTGTGATTTGGACAGCATTTTTAAACATTAAAAAACATACATGATCCATTTGATTGTGTTTTCCACACTACCTGGAACATTTTAAGCCATCATTAGGCTTAATATATCATTTACTAATGAAGTTATGGCCAATTCAAATTACAGAACAGTAATTTGAGGGCACATTTCTACCACATTTTTGCAAAAGATTTAAGGACAGATATACAGTATATGGCATAGTTGGGTTATTTTAGTGTGCTCTCCTCACCACTTAAAACATTTAAAGATATCATTGGGCTGTATGTACCAGTTATTTATGGCAATATGGCAATGTGAATACTGTCCAATTAGAACCAATGCAGCTGGTTGGCGGTCATTTTGGAAAATTGGTCCTTTAGAGTATAATAGGTTAAATCTGCATTGGCACAGAAGGCTGCTGAGGGGAGGATGGCTCATAGAAATGTCTGGAACGGAGCAAATGGAATGGCATCAAACACATGGAAACTGTTGCCTACATGTAGCCGCGGAACTAAATATCCCAATCCTTTGCATGGTAACATTAATTTGCACCAAATATTTAGTGTTAAATCAAATAATGACCCAACACATGGTTTTAATTTCAAATATCAAAGATACACCTTGAATTGTTGCATTTTTACTTACTGTTATATTAATTCTAAGTTGAGTGCATGCTCATAGATTTATATTTGCAACTTTATTAACCATCTGTTTTAAAATGTTTACAATTTCAGCTCTTTTCTGGTGCCTTGTCTACAGCTTGGTGGCCAGGTGTGCTTGTTAGAGGGCGTGCTGCTAATTGGCACATTCAATTATCCTGACATGGAAGGGTGTGTCGGGGAGATTCCACCTGCATCCAGCATAGGGAAAACGGATTTCCCCAGTTTAAATATGCTAGAATTTTCTATTTAAAATTTATATACTGTATTTACAACTAATCATGTTCATGCTTAAAATCATGTTATACTAAAAATGTAAGGAATAGATCCTTAATCATTTACGTGTATCATTGTAGCCTACCTGCCTGAGAAATTTGGAACTGGCCATTCACTTTATATTCTATGTGCTAACCTTATGGCTTCAGTTAACCCTGAGAGTTGCGCCTGTTCAGCGATGTAGACCGCAGTTATACATTTAGCTATGTTTGAGGTGTTAGAACAGTTTTACATTTATATTTTACATACCTTAAAGTACTCTTTTTATGCATTATGGTTTTTGAATTCTCTTACTTTGTAAACAACTTCAAGTTTGGGAAAATAAAACCCCTAATATTTTCACCTCTACATAGTTGTCTTTCGTTGCCTCCTTGTTCATCCCCTTCATATGGCGGCAGAGGTGGGATGGCCAGTAGAGGGCACTGAGTAGAGGTTAAAGGACTTTTTTTCTCTTAACAAAAAACCAAGATGGCACCAACAAAGGACAAGCCAGGGTGAGGAAAACTGAATATCCAGGAGAAGACTGTTGCAGGACCGTTTATAAAAGCAATAAGGCACCTCAGGGCTTGGTGGTATATGGCCATTATACCACGGCTAAGGGCTAAATCCAGGCACTCCGCGTTGCGCGTAAGAACAGCCTTTAGCCATGGTATATTGGCCATATACCACACCTCTGGCCTTATTGCTTAATTGTACAATAGCTGATGAAACTAACACTGTAAAAGTATGAAAAAATGTGATCAGTGTTATTTCCTGATAGTTGCTGGTTGAAAATACAATCTAGCATTATAATGTACCAGAGACCACCAAAATAGAGCATGTTCGACAAAACAAAAATCTTAACCACCCCACACTGGCTTCCCAGACGCAAATCTACTTTTGTAGGATAGCCAGAGGCAAAGTCATTATCTGCCAGGTGATTGGCTGAGCCTTCTTGGGTGTGTGACATCACTCCGAGCCCTTACCAAAACACAAAAGACATTGCGGACAATTTATCTCGCCTCGAATCTAAAACCAGTAGTAACCAACAGCTTTAAGGGCAGTTATCTTAAAATGAAAATACATATCTAATATTCCCGCATGCCAATAACATTGTCGCAATGGAGGGCTTGCTAGCTAGCTACAGGGTTTGAGTTACCTCAGCCGTTTTCTTATGAAACAGTTCAGCTATTGACGCTGGCTAGCTAACCTTAGCTAGACTGCGTCTAGACTTGGGAGCTCTGTCACGACTTCCACCGAAGTTGGTGCCTCTCCTTGTTCGGGCGGCGTTCGGCGCTCGTCGTCACCGGCTTTCTAGCTGCCACCGATCCATGTTTCTGTTTTCCATTTGTTATGTCTTGAGTGTACACACCTGGTTCCCATTAAGTTATTATTATTTCCCTATTTAACCCTCTGGTTCCCATTATGTTTTGTGTGTGATTGTTCATGGTTTGTGTTAGGATTTTGTGTTAGGATTTGTGATCCCTGCGTGGATTTATTTTCCTGATTATTTTCCCGAGTAAAGTTCGTTATTTTACTCAGTTCTGTGTCCTGCGCCTGATTCCGTTCTCACCTCTGCACAACTAACACCTGACAGAATCACGCACCATTTTAATGGAGTCAGCAGGTGCACCCAGTCCTGCGGTACCAGTAGAGGAATGTGTCCAGCAGCACGCGACGATGCTCCAACATCTTGGCACAGCCATGGATTGCATGCTGCTCACCATGGAGCGATGGGAAAAAGGGGGTTTTCCCATGACCCCATCAACTTCACTCCAACCAACACCACAACCCACACCGCGGTCCACCCCTCCTTCACCTGGACCCAGTGGGATTCGTCTCTTGCTCCCGAGCGCATATGATGGGACGGCTGCCGGGTGCCAGGGGTTCCTGCTCCAGTTGGAGCTCTACCTGGTGACCATCCACCCGACTCCCTCGGGATACGAGAGTGTGTCCGCCCTCATCTCCTGTCTGTCGGGGAAAGCGCTTGAGTGGGCCAACGCTGAATGGGGAGGTATAGACGCAGCGTCGGTCCGCTATGAGGATTTCACCCGTCGCTTTCGAGCGGTCTTCGATCGTCCACCTGAGGGGAGAGCGGCGGGGGAACGCTTGTTCCATCTCAGACAGGGGATGAGGAGCGCACAGGAATTCGCACTGGACTTCAGGACCCTGGCTGCCAACGCGGGATGGAATGAGAGGGCCCTGATCGACCATTACCGTTGTAGTCTACGTGAGGACGTTCGTCGGGAGCTGGCCTGCAGGGACACCACCCTTACCCTCGACCAGCTGGTGGATTTATCCATCCGGCTGGATAACCTGTTGGCCACCCGTGGACGTCCAGATCGGGGTCCGTCCATTCCATCTCCCAGCACCTCCGATCCTACACCTATGGAGCTCGGAGGTGCTGCTCTAAGGGTGACCGGAGGGGGGGCTGTTTCTTGCACTACCTGTGGCCGCAGAGGACACACTGCTGGTCGGTGCTGGAGAGGTCCCCCAGGAAGTCGAGGCAGCAGGCAGGGCACTGGTGGATCATCCCAGGTGAATATGCACCCAACTCACCCAGAGCTTCCTGTTGCGCACATGTGTATATCTATAGAGTTTTCCCCGCATTCCCAGCATAAGGTGCTACTAGATTCTGGCGCAGCTGGGAATTTTATTGACCGTTCGTTTGCTCTTAGTTTAGGGATCCCTATTGTCCCTGTTGATGTTCCCTTCACTGTACATTCCTTAGATAGTCGTCCTTTAGGGTCGGGCCTGATTAGGGAGGTCACAGCTCCATTATGTATGATAACGTAGGAGGGTCATGAGGAGAGAATTAGTCTCTTCCTGATCGATTCTCCTGCGTTTCCTGTGGTGTTGGGGCTTCCCTGGTTGGTTTATCATGACCCCACTATTTCGTGGCAACAGAGGGCTCTCAAGGGATGGTCACGTCAGTTTTCAGGGAGGTGTATAGGTGTTTCCATAGGGGCAACTACGGGGGAGAGTCCAAACCAGGTCTCCACCATGCACATCCCCCCTGAATATGCCGATTTGGCTCTCGCCTTCTGTAAAAAGAAGGCGACTCAACTACCACCCCATCGACCGGGGGATTGTGCGATAAATCTCCTGGTAGACGCAGCACTTCCCAGGAGTCACGTGTATCCTCTGTCACAGGAGGAGACGGCGGCTATGGAAACATATGTCACCGAATCTCTGGGACAGGGATGCATTCGGCCTTCCACTTCACCTGCCTCCTCAAGTTTCTTTTTTGTGAAGAAGAAGGATGGAGGTTTACGCCCGTGCATTGACTATAGAGGTTTAAATCAGATCACGGTGAAGTATAGTTACCCTCTGCCTCTCATAGCCAGTGTGACCAAGTCATTGCATGGGGCGCGCTTATTCACCAAATTGGATCTCAGGAGTGCTTACAATCTGGTGCGTATCCGGGAAGGGGATGAGTGGAAGACGGAATTTAGTACCACCTCTGGGCACTATGAGTACCTCGTAATGCCGTACGGGTTAATGAATGCTCCATTGGTCTTCCAATCCTTTGTAGACGAGATTTTCAGGGACCTGCACGGACAGGGTGTAGTGGTGTATATAGATGACATTCTAATATACTCCGCTACACGCGCTGAGTATGTGTCTCTGGTGCGCAAGGTGCTTGGTTTACTGTTTGAGCATGACCTGTACGTTAAGGCTGAGAAATGTCTGTTCTTCCAACAGTCCGTCTCCTTCCTAGGGTACTGCCTGTCCGAGTCAGGGGTGGAGATGGAGAATGGCCGCATTTCAGCCGTGCGTAATTGGCCGACTCCAACCACGGTAAAGGAGGTGCAGCGGTTCTTAGGGTTTGCCAACTACTACCGGAGGTTTATGTGGGGCTTTGGTCAGGTAGCGGCTCCCATTACCTCTTTGCGGGGGACAGGTGCGACTGCAGTGGTCAGCTGGGGCGGACAGGGCTTTTGGTTACCTGAAGGCTTTGTTTACCTCGGCTCCTGTGTTGGCTCATCCTGATCCATCCTTAGCGTTCCTAGTAGAGGTGGACGCGTCCGAGGCTGGGATAGGAGCTGTGCTGTCTCAGCGCTCGGGTACGCCACAAAAACCCCGCCCCTGTGCGTTCTTTTCGAAGAAGATCAGCCCGGCGGAGCGAAACTATGATGTGGGGGACCGGTAGCTGTTGGCTGTTGTCGGGGCTCTGAAAGCGTGGAGGCATTGACTGACCACCGCAATCTGGAGTACATCCGGGCGGCGAGGAGAATGAATCCTCGCCAGGCAAGGTGGGCCATGTTTTTCACCCGTTTTGTGTTCACTCTATCCTACAGACCAGGTTCCCAGAACGCTAAGGCAGACGCACTGTCTCGGATGTATGACACAGAGGAGCGGTCCACGGATCCCACTCCCATACTTCCGGCTTCTTGCCTGGTGGCACCGGTGGTATGGGAGGTTGACACGGACATCGAGCGGGCGTTACGTGGGGAGCCCACTCCCACCCAGTGTCCAGTTGAACGTAAGAACGTTCCGTCTGATGTTCGTGATCGATTGATCTGTTGGGCTCATACGTCACCTTCCTCTGGTCATCCTGGCATCGGGCGGACAGTGCGCTATCTTAGTGGGAAGTACTGGTGGCCCACTTTAGCTAAGGACGTGAGGGTGTATGTTTCCTCCTGCTCGGTGTGCGCCCAGTGCAAGGCACCTAGACACCTACCCAGAGTGAAATTACAACCCCTACCCGTTCCACAACGACCGTGGTCACACCTATCGGTGGATTTCGTGACGGATCTCCCTCCATCACAAGGAAACACAATGATTCTGGTTGTTGTGGATCGGTTTTCTAAGTCCTGCCATCTCATTCCTTTGCCCGGTCTCCCTACGGCCCTACAGACTACGGAGGCCCTGTTTACACACGTCTTCCGGCACTACGGGGTGCCTGAGGATATAGTGTCTGATCTGGGTCCCCAGTTCACATCAAGGGTCTGGAGGGTGTTCATGGAACGTCTGGGGGTCTCGGTCAGCCTGACCTCAGGGTTTCACCACGAAAGTAATGGGCAGGTGGAGAGAGTTAACCAGGATGTGGGTAGGTTTCTGCGGTCTCATTGCCAGGACCGGCCGGGGGAGTGGTCGGCTTTCATACCCTGGGCAGAGATGGCCCAAAACTCCCTACGCCACTCCTCCACTAACCTGTCTCCGTTTCAGTGTGTACTAGGTTATCAGCCGGTTCTGGCACCGTGGCATCAGAGCCAGATCGAGCCACCTGCGGTGGATTAATGGTTTCGGCGCTCGGTGGAAACCGGGGACGCTGCCCATGTACGCCTGCAACGGGCCATCAGGCGACAGAAGGCAAGAGCCGACCGCCACCGTAGTGAGGCCCTGGTGTATGCACCGGGAGACCGGATCTGGCTCTCAACCCGAAACCTGCCCCTTCGCCTGCCCTGCCGGAAGCTGGGTCCGCGGTTTGTGGGGCCATTTAAAGTCCTGAGGAGACTGAACGAGGTATGTTATAGGTTACAGCTTCCCCCTGATTATCGTATTAACCCCTCGTTCCATGTGTCTCTCCTCAGGCCGTTGGTGGCTTGTCCGCTCCAGCAGTCTGAGGTGCGGGAGGTTCCTCCGTCCCCTCTGGACATCGAGGGGGCCCCGGCGTATACTGTGCGAGCCATCATGGACTCAAGACGTCGGGCGAGGGGCCTTCAGTACCTCGTGGAGTGGGAGGGGTCTGGTCCGGAGGAGAGATGCTGGGTGGCGGTGGAGGACATACTGGACCCTTCCTTACTGCAGGAATTTCACTGTCTCCACCCAGATCGCCCTGCGCCTCATCCTCCGGGTCATCCCCGAGGCCGTTGTCGGCGCGCTGCTGGAGCCGCGCGTCATGGGGAGGGGGGGTACTGTCACGACTTCCGCCGAAGTTGGTGCCTCTCCTTGTTCGGGCATCGTTCGGCGCTCGTCGTCACCGGCTTTCTAGCTGCCACCGATCCACGTTTTCTTTTTCCATTTGTTATGTCTTGATTGTACACACCTGGTTCCCATTACGTTATTATTATTTCCCTATTTAACCCTCTGGTGCTCATTATGTTTTGTGCGTGATAGTTCCTGGTTTTGTGTTAGTCTTTTGTGTTAGGGTTTGTTATCCCTGCGTGGATTTATTGGCTGATTATTTTTCAGAGTAAAGTACGTTATTTACTCAGTTCTGTGTCCTGCGCCTGATTCCTCACCTCTGCACAACTGACACTTGACACTCCTACGAATGTAAATTTCGCTTCCCAGACTGCTTCCAATCATTAAAATGTTCCTTACTTAAAGGTGCAATCTGCAGTTGCTACATCCATTTTTGGTTTTCTAAATGAATTAATAAATGCCCCATGAGCTAAGTTCAACAGTCGTACCCCATCAGAACCCAAAATATACACTTGTTTTACTCCAATGTTTGTAACACAAAGTAAATGTAAACAAACACTGTATGGGCTCAAACCTAGTTAAAACTATCATTTTCATCTCATGTATGGTCAGCCCTTTCATCCATAGCTCAGTCTATGAATTTGAGAGTGGTTACATTTCTCCAGCCCCATCCCTCAGCATTTCACCGAAACAGGGGCAGAGAGGACCCTGCGTTATCATTTCAACTGCGGATTGTCCCTTTAAGGTATCTAGATTTAGTGTACCAAGTTTGATAATTTTATCATAAAATGCACGATTATTTCCACTATCCGCTGGACTAGGGCACCTGGGAGGCATATTGACAGTGGACACTTTGCTTAGCGGGACTCAAGTTAACACTAAAGGATTTCCCCAAGTCACTTTCTGCAATTCACTGGAGAGAAGCCCCTCTCATAGACTGTTTTTGCTCCTTTGAAGTTGTGAGTTTCAAGGGACAAAAAAACTAAAGACAAAATAAAACATGACAGCATAACTGGTCAAACAGGACACAGAAGGACATTACATAAGGACATTACATATGATCCAGTGGAGGCTGCTGAGGGAAGGACGGCTCATAATGGCTGAAAAGAAGTAAATGGAATGGCATCAAACACATGGAAACCATGTGTTTGATGTATTTGAAACCATTCCACCAACTCCGCACCAGCCATTACCATGAGCCCGTCCTCCCCAATTCAGGTGTCACCAGCCTCCTGTGATAAGATCTCCTCAACATAACCTGAGGAAAACAGCACCCCTGGCTGTACCTTGGAGAACCAGCATCATACAGGCTTACTCCTTGTATAATGTCCCCATAGTTACAACAGAACAATGCCACTGACAAACTTGTCAAAAATCTATCATGTGCATTATCAAAATAATATCTGGTGTCTATAAATTCATAATCACTCATGTGTTTCGATATTAGATAAATCGGTTATCCTATATATTAAATATATTTTTACACCACCAACAGTCCTTTCCCTTAACACTACATCATAGAATGCCTAACTACTCCACTGTAGTTGTTCACAGTTTCAGATATAGACTAAAGACCTAGTGACTCTTTTCACACTTGGAATTTCAATGATTGAAATAATAAGATTGGAATTGCATTACCAATTCTATATCTAAACAACAATTTGACCTCTATTTGGCTAGCCAACCACGCCTATAGGCTATCCCAGTCTGTGGCATTATGATCCCAGGTCTTGTCAACTTCCACAAACTGTAGGTAGCACAAGTCTGTCCCCCTCCCTTCACACAGAGTCCCTTTCCCGTTTTGTTATGGGTAAGACACATTCTTACAGTCCCTTTTTGTCGGGATAAAACAACTCAGACAATGCAGCGTTTTATTATGAAATGAACAAATGTTGTCAAGACCTAGGGCCTATTTGATTAGTAGGCTACATGTGTTCAAATCAAAGTGCTCTCATACCTGTATCCATTTTCAGGAACCATCCGCGCTAGCATCCGAACCATTTATCGTTCATTAATCCTTGTGAGAAAGCAACATCCCGTAGGCTATATTCCAAACCAAACGTATTCCGAGAAACAGAAAGGAAAGCTATTCAAAGACCAGAAAGGTAAAACAATAACCTCAGTTTTATGTCATTTTTATTGTGTCAAGTTACTTTCCAGCTGTAGCGGTCCTTGACTGGTGGCGCGTGCATATGTGGTGAGAGTCGCGACTGAACAGATGCAGGAGACTGGGAGCTGAGCGCAGGAGGTGTTCCCTGGCGTTTCCTGAGGAGGAACCCACTGGTCACAAACCGGTTGAATCAACGTTGTTTCAACGTAATTTGTCAACGTATTGTGACATGGAATCTACGTGGAAAATGCATTGGATTTTAATGGCAACTGTTGTTTTGAGGGTGAAATTTCATCATGGTAACCACATTTTAACATAGACTAACCTTGTATAAATTGTTGAATTTGTACCTTTAAAACAACATCAAATCTTCAACATTATATCCACAATCAGAAAAATAAACAATAAGTTGGGCAGCACCTCCGACTGGAGAATTTATCCATCTACAGCTCCACTTTGGTCTCCCATCCAGGGTTTTAACCAAGCCCTGCTTAGCTATGATATTACCAATGTGATATCATAAAACTTATTGTTGAGAGTTCTCCACCAGTCTTGGGGAGATAGTCAGCAGGTAGCTGACTAGTGGTGTATTCAGCAGCCTGGTGGTCTGGGAGTAGAATCTAATCTATAATCTATTGGCCAGTCTTACGTTTTTTTTGCCATGATGCTCCTATACTGCCCGCATCTGATTGATGGAAACAAGGAAAACAGGCCATGGCTTGGATGGCTGGGGTCTCTGATGATCTTCTTGGCTTTCCTGCAACACCTGGTATTGTATTTGTCCTGGAGGGCAGGCAGTGTGCATCCAATGGTGCATTTGGCTGAGCGTACCACCCTCTGTAGCACCTTGCGGTCTGCAGCAGTGGAGTTGCTGTACCAGGTTGTGATGCAGCCCGACAGTATGCTCTCGATGGTGCTCCTGTAGAACACTGTGAGGGCCCTCGGTGACAGGCTGAATTTCTTCAGCATCCTGAGGTTGAATAGTCGCTGTCGTGCCTTCTTCACCACACTGTCCATGTGTGAATGTGCTGAGCTTTGATTGGTTATCTCAAAGTTTTTTTGTTTTCTGGGGGGTTAAGGCCTCACATTATTTGGATTTTGAAATGCAACAGTTGTATTGGAAGTGGGTGGCAATCGAGGGCTGTGTGTGGTTGTCTATGTGGGTGATTGAGTGAGAAAGACACAGAGCCGAACCAATCAGTAAAAAAGCACATCCCTTCATTATCGACTCATCATGCAGACAACATATAGATATTCTTTCCAGACTCTGAAGTCAGGAGGACTTTGAGTTATGTGTTAGCCAGACTAGTGTGACTGTAAGCTAACAATTATAAAGTATTTCTTGAATCCTGGCAGCTCAGAGACATCCAGCTAAAAACAGAATGTGTGGGATCCCAGAGACTGCTGCTATTTGGACATGATTTCCTGCCCATACAACTGAAGTCTGATTGGAGGACAGAAGTCCCTTAAAACATTTCTGCATAACAGGAAATTGCACTCCCTGTTTCCTGCACAACGAGGCTCCACTTCCTTAGCAACTGATGGACAAAACTGGCACATTTTAACCCATTGGAGAGTTGAAACTTAAAAACATGATGAGGTAACATATTTTGTCTCCTAAAGTAGTCACCTGATGATAGGATACACCAAAAATACTTTATTTTCCATTACAACAATGAAATAATGTGTTTTCCTATTGTGGTACAAATTGATATACAGTACCTATTAACCACATTCAGCATTATCATGATTATACCATCTCTTTTAACTGCAGCTATTTTGATCCATGTGTACTGAACTGACTTTACCTCACTCTGTATCTCTCACGGGTAAAGAGTGTGACACATGGACTTGTTAGCACGTGAGCGCACACACACACACACACACGCACGCACGCACGCACGCACGCACACACGCACACACACACACACACGCACGCACGCACGCACGCACGTACGCACGCACGCACACACACACACACGTTCAGCTGCAGAGGTAATCCCAGTCTCTACTCACTGTTACTTGCGGTTCAGAGAGAGGCTAAGCCTGCACAGAAGGCATTGCTGGGTCCTGCCCAGGGCCACCAAAGGGAAATGCCAGGATTCCAGCGTTCCCAACAACCATTCCCCCCTGCTGTGACATTGCACATGGCTGGATATTGGATAAACTGCCTTTGCCTGAGAAAGGGCCATGGTGCGCCATCTTTCCTCTCTCTCTCTCTCACACACAACACTGAAAGGTAAAAAAAATTCTGGCCACATCACAGCCGGCCTGGGGATTTCTGCAGATATAATTCAACATGCAAAATACATAAATAAGTCCCATTGCTGGCAGGATTACAAGACGAGACAGACATCAGGGCACCGCAGAAATAATACATTAGACCTGACTAGTAAAGAAAAAAAGATCTAAAAGAACTAGAGCAGGCACCACTGCTGGGTTCCACTAAGTTAGACCTGCCCAAATATGTCACCCACACTGATCCTCTAACACATTAACTAAAACATCCTTGAGTGCCCAATGACCAAAACCTCACAACTGTGTATCTGCAGAATTCTCCTGTTTGTACTTTTGAATCAGGGGTATCGTGCATGCACAGACAACCAGTCCACATAATATGAAGCGAATCTGGGCATGACACATCTGTTTTCAACAGTCCCCCAACCGAGGCTAAGTATAGTGTTACTAGCAGCACAGATTGTTCTGCTCATTTAAAAACATTACATGTTGTTACCTTTGACCCCTTTTGTTGGTCCAATAAGTATGTTTTTATATTGACTCAATGAAGGGCAGGGAGGTGGGCTCAGAGAGCAGCCCTGCTCTGTGGCGTGAGAGAATAATGACGGATCTCCTGATAAACAAGGGGCTGCAGATGTGGAGCATGAAAACATGTTTTGGGCTCATACAAAAACACACACAGATAGACAGACACACACACACAGCCATCCCCGCCTTCCGAAGGGAAGCGGATCTGAAAGAGGGAAAACAGGCCACTAAGTCCAATGCTGCTGATCTCAGGGCTGGAGCACAACCCTCTCACAGGGACGGATGTGAAATGTTCTGGTCAACATGCCAGCTCCACAAACTAGTCTGAGGCCAGTGTTGTGGAACACCTCTGCTGTTACAGAGCAGCTTGTTGGGGGTGTGCTGTGTGCAGCCAGCTGTGCTGTTACAGAGCAGCTTGTTGAGGTGGGAGGAGCAGAGTGATTAATGGACAGACCTATTCAATCTGGCTGCTACACCACATACAGCGATTAGGTACACCTGCAAATCAGCATTTAGAATCAGAGAGTAAGGAAAAGAGTGTGTGAGAGAGAGACAGACAGACAGATAGAGAGAGAGGGGGGGGGGGGGGGGAGATAGAGGGGAGGACCGCTCATGAACCCCATCAATTAAAGTGCCCTTTATTACAAAGCCTTGTTCTCCTGGTAGTAATGGAAGGGACCTACTGACCCCACCAAATGGCATTTATTTGTCCACAATATGTTACCAGGGGATTTTAACATTACATTGATGGTTTTGAGTTGTTCTCTTTAAGAGCAGGAAATACTTACAATGAACCAGCCTTATAGAACAATCACGTGGGATGATTTTACAATAATCACCCTCTTGTAGGAACAGGTGTTATTTAGAGCCACTGGAAAACAATGAGAGCACAGTCCAACCAAGAGCCAGCAAAATCACTCCTTCACAGTTGGATTTCAGGCCATGCATCGAAGAGGCACATGAGCACGATGCTTGGTGTTCTGGCTTAGCTAAATCATACTATGCACAATGGTCTGATGCTGAAGCATTCCAGAGCTAACATATATGATAAAGTGGGGGAATCCCTCCATTGTGTGTGTGTGTGTCTCCCTCAGCACTACACTCCATTGGCTATCTGTCTCCTGTCTGCATCAGGCCATATCGGGGGAAGAGGGAGAGGGTGCGTACCTCTTCTTTCTCCTGCTCTGAGAGAAAACAATAACAATGTGTCTTAAAAAAAGAGCTCCCTCTTGATTTATTCTTTCCTGTGACTGTTTTCACGTCTATCAGAAAAATTGGGCAAGGATTGAGAGAGGGTACGGATTCCAAACTTGTAAACATATTTTCTTTATCTCTTCTTTTTCTTTTCATCTGAACCAATAGCTTTTGTACGTGTGATAGTTATGGCCAGAGCAGTAATGTATTGGGTCCCTCAGTCTATGATATTGCAGTTTAATTTCTAAATATTTGAAGTGTCACAAAGAAGTGCTGGTTATAAAAGAAAGATAATAAGTCATCATTTACAGTGCTAACAACAAACTACTTCTGTTAAAACCCCTCTGACAAGTAGTTGATGTGGATTACACCAGCCGTGATTCAACAGTAACTGTTTTGCAGGTGGGGAAAAAAGTGTGTCAAGGGGTTGAAGTGTTTTCCTGTAAATACGCTTTTATCTGTCATCATATCTATTGTGTGAGCCTGGGAGTCTATTCAAATATTTTCCCACCGGGCCACGCTAACCATAAAATACAGTCACACTTTCGCAGTATTGAAAATGACAGAAAATATTTATGTAACAATGTAAGCAAACACTCATGCTCACACATAAATACAGACACCCACACAAACTGAATGAAAACATGTTTGTTCTACTTGAACTGTGCTCTTGGCTGGCACAGCTATGCTGAGTGTCGCATGGATGCGTGTCCTGTCAGCTTTACAGTGGGAATAGCAATGGTAGCATGGATGTCTGTCTTGTCAGCTTTACAGTGGGAATAGAAATGGTAGCATGGATGTCTGTCCTGTCAGCTTTACAGTGGGAATAGCAATGGTAGCATGGATGTCTGTCCTGTCAGCTTTACAGTGGGAATAGCAATGGTAGCATGGATGTCTGTCCTGTCAGCTTTACAGTGGGAATAGAAATGGTAGCATGGATGCCTGTCCTGTCAGCTTTACAGTGGGAATAGAAATGGTAGCATGGATGCGTGTCCTGTCAGCTTTACAGTGGGAATAGCAATGGTAGCATGGATGCCTGTCCTGTCAGCTTTACAGTGGGAATAGAAATGGTAGCATGGATGCCTGTCCTGTCAGCTTTACAGTGGGAATAGCAATGGTAGCATGGATGCGTGTCCTGTCAGCTTTACAGTGGGAATAGCAATGGTAGCATGGATGTCTGTCCTGTCAGCTTTACAGTGGGAATAGCAATGGTAGCATGGATGTCTGTCCTGTCAGCTTTACAGTGGGAATAGCAATGGTAGCATGGATGTCTGTCCTGTCAGCTTTACAGTGGGAATAGAAATGGTAGCATGGATGCCTGTCCTGTCAGCTTTACAGTGGGAATAGAAATGGTAGCATGGATGCCTGTCCTGTCAGCTTTACAGTGGGAATAGCAATGGTAGCATGGATGTCTGTCCTGTCAGCTTTACAGTGGGAATAGAAATGGTAGCATGGATGCCTGTCCTGTCAGCTTTACAGTGGGAATAGCAATGGTAGCTGGATGTCTGTCCTGTCAGCTTTACAGTGGGAATAGAAATGGTAGCATGGATGCCTGTCCTGTCAGCTTTACAGTGGGAATAGAAATGGTAGCATGGATGCCTGTCCTGTCAGCTTTACAGTGGGAATAGCAATGGTAGCATGGATGCCTGTCCTGTCAGCTTTACAGTGGGAATAGCAATGGTAGCATGGATGTCTGTCCTGTCAGCTTTACAGTGGGAATAGAAATGGTAGCATGGATGCCTGTCCTGTCAGCTTTACAGTGGGAATAGCAATGGTAGCATGGATGTCTGTCCTGTCAGCTTTACAGTGGGAATAGAAATGGTAGCATGGATGCCTGTCCTGTCAGCTTTACAGTGGGAATAGAAATGGTAGCATGGATGCGTGTCCTGTCAGCTTTACAGTGGGAATAGCAATGGTAGCATGGATGTCTGTCCTGTCAGCTTTACAGTGGGAATAGCAATGGTAGCATGGATGCGTGTCCTGTCAGCTTTACAGTGGGAATAGCAATGGTAGCATGGATGTCTGTATGTCAGCTTTACAGTGGGAATAGAAATGGTAGCATGGATGCCTGTCCTGTCAGCTTTACAGTGGGAATAGAAATGGTAGCATGGATGTCTGTCCTGTCAGCTTTACAGTGGGAATAGCAATGATAGCATGGATGTCTGTCCTGTCAGCTTTACAGTGGGAATAGAAATGGTAGCATGGATGCCTGTCCTGTCAGCTTTACAGTGGGAATAGAAATGGTAGCATGGATGCGTGTCCTGTCAGCTTTACAGTGGGAATAGCAATGGTAGCATGGATGTCTGTCCTGTCAGCTTTACAGTGGGAATAGCAATGGTAGCATGGATGCGTGTCCTGTCAGCTTTACAGTGGGAATAGCAATGGTAGCATGGATGTCTGTATGTCAGCTTTACAGTGGGAATAGCAATGGTAGCATGGATGCCTGTCCTGTCAGCTTTACAGTGGGAATAGAAATGGTAGCATGGATGTCTGTCCTGTCAGCTTTACAGTGGGAATAGCAATGGTAGCATGGATGTCTGTCCTGTCAGCTTTACAGTGGGAATATAAATGGTAGCATGGATGTCTGTCCTGTCAGCTTTACAGTGGGAATAGCAATGGTAGCATGGATGTCTGTCCTGTCAGCTGTGGGGAGAGTAAAGGGGTGCTGACTGAACTTCTAGTTGTGTCATGGTGGGCTAAATATAATTTCACATCACATCACGGCTAACTAAGGAAGAAAACACAGCTGGGTTGTTGTTTTTGTACTTCTGTAATACCTTCCTGACTTTCGTACAATGACCATGGGACATTCCCTTGCTCTCTTTCCTCTCTTTCTCTCAGGATTTTTCAGCAAATATGTTTTTCAAAAAATGTTCTGATTAAGCTACTGGTGAGAAAAACAGCTGCCTCAGAATAGGTTTTGATAAATATAACTTTATTGAATTTACAGTGGACCCCCTGACACATGGGAAAAGGGTATCAGGATGAAATAATCTATGTCACAGATAAGAATGACACTTGATTTGAAGGGGCTTTGTTAAAGAAACAAGAAACCTTACAGAGACAATTTCCTGACCTATTAACATTGCTTACCTTCATAAATGACGGTTATGGTGAAAACATACACATATGTCTGTCAGGCGCATTCTTCGAATTGCAAATGAATGTTATTTTTAAAGCTGATTTAAAACTTTCCTGCACTAAATCATGGAAGGCAAACAAAATTAAAGTCCTAAAATAGCAACCACAAAACAGCATGGTGTGCATGCAATTTCAACCCCTGAACAATAAACAATGGACTAAGAAAGGTCAAACTGTGTTTGTGTGTGTGGGGGGGAGAAAGATCATAGACCATAGTTAAGGTTGTAGTTGCTTGTCCTTGGAATGGTTTCAGTACTTGACCTGTCCTCTCATAAGTGTTGTACTGGTCCTGTCCTCTCATAAGTGTTGTACTGGGCCTGTCCTCTCATAAGTGTTGTACTAGACCTGTCCTCTCATAAGTGTTGTACTGGACCTGTCCTCTCATAAGTGTTGTACTGGTCCTGTCCTCTCATAAGTGTTGTACTGGACCTGTCCTCTCATAAGTGTTGTACTGGTCCTGTCCTCTCATAAGTGTTGTACTGGTCCTGTCCTCTCATAAGTGTTGTACTGGACCTGTCCTCTCATAAGTGTTGTACTGGACCTGTCCTCTCATAAGTGTTGTACTGGACCTGTCCTCTCATAAGTGTTGTACTGGTCCTGTCCTCTCATAAGTGTTGTACTGGACCTGTCCTCTCATAAGTGTTGTACTGGACCTGTCCTCTCATAAGGGTTGTACTGGTCCTGTCCTCTCATAAGTGTTGTACTGGACCTGTCCTCTCATAAGTGTTGTACTGGACCTGTCCTCTCATAAGTGTTGTACTGGACCTGTCCTCTCATAAGTGTTGTACTGGACCTGTCCCCTCATAAGTGTTGTACTGGGCCTGTCCTCTCATAAGTGTTTTACTGGACCTGTCCTCTCATAAGTGTTTTACTGGACCTGTCCTCTCATAAGTGTTGTACTGGACCTGTCCTCTCATAAGTGTTGTACTGGACCTGTCCTCTCATAAGTGTTGTACTGGACCTGTCCTCTCATAAGTGTTGTACTGGACCTGTCCTCTCATAAGTGTTGTACTGGACCTGTCCTCTCATAAGTGTTTTACTGGACCTGTCCTCTCATAAGTGTTGTACTGGGCCTGTCCTCTCATAAGTGTTGTACTGGGCCTGTGGTGCTTGGCTGAGTGATGATCCTTCACCGGCACCATCAACTCTCAACACACACAACAATTATCCCTGGTTAAAATACTAATTACATTTGCAGGTGAGACTATGGTAAAGGTTCTGCTTTAGAACACGAGGCCTTGGATCTTGTGACTAGAACTGCAGTGGATTAACCCGAGCTAACCTTTCATCATATGTGTATGTGTGTGTACGTGTGTGTGTGTGTGTGTGTATGAGTGTGTGTGCGTGTGTGTTTGGGATGCAGAGAGGTGGAGAAGTGCACCAGACAGTTATCACGCTGAAGTAATGGATGTCGAAGTAATGGATGTCCAATCCAGGCAATAATCAGAATCCCAGCAGCTCCATAAGGACTATAGAGCCCAGCCTTTAAGTACAGCAGAGCGGCCAAAAGCAGTGGACAGGTGGGATTCTGATCCTGGCATATTGATGGAGTGAGTTCTACAAATTCTTTATCTCCAACGGAGGACACCATGGGGTTAGTTCCACCGGTAGCCTATAGACCTACTGTTTTCCCATAGAGACCACAGACAAGATAATCAAACTGACTTTTAAATGCATTCATAGGCTTCCCTCACTGGCTTTATCACTGGAGGGGATAACCCCGTTGCCATGCTCGCCAGAGTCGTAGAATGCCATGACAGTGGGCTACGTTGGTAAGCCTAGAGAAATTGAGATCAATTGTGGTATGGGTCAGCTAGTGTGCTTCCTGGGTTAATTGAATCAGAGATGCCCTCTGTGCCAACTCAGCACATTGGCAGATTATCTGCTGTTTTCCAACCATTTACTCATTAGTTATCAACTTTACTTCACCATGAATGAGTATTTGAGTATTTATGAGTATTTATGCTGCAGTAGTTTATGTGTCGGGGGGCTAGGCTCAGTTTGTTATATCTGGAGTACTTCTCCTGTCTTATCCGGTGTCCTGTGTGAATTTAAGTATGCTCTCTCTAATTCTCTCTTTCTCTCGGACCTGAGCCCTAGGACCATGCCTCAGGATTACCTGGCATGATGACTCCTTGCTGTCCCCAGTCCACCTGGCCGTGCTGCTGCTCCAGTTTCAACTGTTCTGCTACGGAACCCTGACCTGTTCACCGGACGTGCTACCTGTCCCAGAGCTGCTGTTTTCAACTCTCTAGAGACCGCAGGAGCGGTAGAGATACTCTTAATGATTGGTTATGAAAAACCAACTGACATTTACTCCTGAGGTGCTGACTTGCTGCACCCTCGACAACTACTGTGATTATTATTATTTGACCATGCTGGTCATTTATGAACATTTGAACATCTTGGCCATGTTCTGTTATAATCTCCACCCGGCACAGCCAGAAGAGGACTGGCCCCCCCTCATAGCCTGGTTCCTCTCTAGGTTTCTTCCTAGGGTTTGGCCTTTCTAGGGAGTTTTTCCTAGCCACTGTGCTTCTACACCTGCATTGCTTGCTGTTTGGGGTTTTAGGCTGGGTTTCTGTACAGCACTTTGAGATATCAGCTGATGTAAGAAGGGCTATATAAATACATTTGATTAGATTTGATTTGATGAATGGCACCCAACCCAGTATAAGGAAAATAAGGAAGGAAAATACTATTTCCATTTAAACTTCCTGCCATCAAATGCTTAAACTGTTTTCGGTTGGTTCTGTCAGTGACATTCAGGTTGTTTTGACAATGAAAGGGAGATAGAGAGAGAAGAGCAGCAGGGAGTCCTAGTCGGTGTTGATGCAACTGTTCATTATCATTATATTTGCTTGTTTGTTTCATAGAGGCACAATTAATCTCCCCCTGAAAGACACATTGAGAGGCAAACCACAGTAAAACTGCTTTTGGACTTCACAATCAATATTGGTTTTGGGCCTGTAGGAGCCACATCATCACTGCCATGAGGTGTTAGTCACAGATCCTCCTTATCTGCAACTCATTTGGGATTCTCCCTGGGAAAACCGTGTTGGAATGACTTAATAAAGCCATGCAGGCTGGGAATAAAGAGCAGATCGATATCTGGGCTCCCATCCATCTGTCTGAGAGGGGAGCAACATGAGAGAGTGCCACTGTCTGGCATCTACATTGAGGATACCAAACATTAGGAGCACCTTCCAAATATTGAGTTGCTTCATTTTTTTTTATTTAGCCTGTCTCCTCCCCTTCATCTACACTGATTGAAGTGGATTTAACAAGTGACATCAATAAGGGATCATAGCTTCACCTGGATTCACCTGGTCAGTCTGTCATAAAGAGTACTCAGTGTATATCACCATTAGACTAAACTCTGCTTTTATTTGTAGCACTAAACCTACATTAAACACAAACTCACAGTCATTTGAGTCATGGCATTAGTGCAATTGAACATTCATCTATCACTATTCGTCTTAAGGGCTTTTCACAGTACTGAGCCGAGCTTAGCCAAACCAAGCTGGCCTGGTTACGCATCCACCATATCTGCTGGAACTGTGCCCAAAAAGACAATTGTTTAAAAAAATATATATAATAATATCCATGCCAGCAAAGTTTGGGTTGCCATGAACATTCTAAGGCATCAGAGAGAGAGAGAGAGAGAGAGAGAGAGAGAGAGAGAGAGAGCGAGAGAGAGAGAGAGAGAGAGAGAGAGAGAGAGAGAGAGAGAGAACTGACGGTTTTCTTCTTCTTCCCTCAGCCCCTCCTCTCTTTCTCTTTTCCTTTTTCTTTTACGTCAGCAGAATTTACGAGTCCATTACGAGCGTGCGTGCTGTGCCCACAGCGCTCAGCACTCTGCTAATCTCTTTATCTGCCAGCGTGAGGAACAGGCCACGAAGGACGACAGATACACCACCTGGAAGACAAACGGCCTGTCGAGTTCCCATTTCAGCTGAACACAGAAGTATACAAATGCTCTTTCTGCAATTTGTTACATCTCAGTTTAAACACCTTAACTGCTCTCTTTTGGATAGATTTCCAGGTACTTAGGGGATCAATTGAAACCAGTTTTTATTCTTGGAATCGTCCTTACCGTATCATCCACGAGGGCAGGATCTCATTTGTGGGCAACAAAGGTTTAAAAGGGCTAAATGACTCACTTTTCCTTACAAAGCCACAGTATAGGAACTGAAGGTCCTAGGCTAGTGCCTTGGTTGGGGAAGCCTGCTCCTCCTCACCACACAGAGGGAACAACAGAACCAGTGAGGAGAAATAAAACACTAGGAAATGTTTATCAAACTGTGAAGGCATTATTTACTACATGAATTCAGCAGCCTCACGCTGTGAGTTGCATCATAGCCAAATGGATTCATCACATTATCCACAGGGCCTCTTTTCTCTTTGCTCTCTGTCTCGCTCTGATCCATCTGCTACTGGGATGTACTGGGGAGACACCGCTGCAGATCTGCCATCAGCCCTACTGGTGCCAGCCTACATTACATATGTTGATTTTAGGCTGCTTTATACAGCCAGGTCACCCGTGGTACAAGTCATTATTCAACGTCCATTCATGTCTGAGGACGTCGGCAGATGAAACTGTCCACTAGGGGCAACAGTGAGAGATGTTACCTTCAGGTAGGTTTCAATTTTGCTAGGGTGTTGTGGACGGGATGGCGGATGGGTGTAAGCATCTGCCTGTGGTGCCAAAGGCTGCATCTCTGAATCCATCTGCCTCTGGTGTCAAAGGTTGCATCTCTGAATCCATCTGCCTCTGATGCCAAAGGTTGCATCTCTGAATCCATCTGCCTCTGGTGCCAAAGGTTGCATCTCTGAATCCATCTGCCTCTGATGCCAAAGGTTGCATCTCTGAATCCATCTGCCTCTGGTACCAAAGGTTGCATCTCTGAATCCATCTGCCTCTGATGCCAAATGTTGCATGTTCAAATCCAGCAATAGAAAGTTGTTTTTGAGATTTTTGGAGTTAATACCAACCATTTGGAGTTAATACTTAACCTAAAGATTTCGGAGTTAATGGCTAAACTTAACCCTAACCTTAAAAAGTTTGGAGTTAATGCCTAAACTTAACCTTAAACACTTTGAAATTTGACATTTGAGAAACATGGATGAACGTCTAATTCTGATGTGAGACTGTGAGAGCTAGTTGGCTGTACACAACACAGCAGGAGAGTCTTTTTACGGTGAGCCTCCATACTGGCTGGAGAGTCACAGCGGTTGTGGGAGAATTAGCCTGTGTTGAGCTTTCTAACTCATTATGACTCTCTGTGCGGTGATGGAGGGACAGATCCTTAAGGTCTGGACCGCCTGCTGAACCAGTTGTTAGAGGCCATGCAGTATGTACTGGGCACACCACGCCATTTCAACGTGGATAATTGGGAAGTATTTAGTTGAGATGTTGATCAATGATACTTCAACCTATATTCACACACACAGCCAAAAGTTAGTTGGACTTCGGCCTCCCGGGTGGCGCAGTGGTCTAGTGCACTGCATCGCAGCGCTAGCTGTGCCACCAGAGTCTCTGGGTTCGCGCCCAGGCTCTGTCGCAGCCGGCCGTGACCGGGAGGTCCGTGGGGCGACGCACAATTGACCTAGCGTCGTCTGGGTTAGGGAGGGTTTGGTCGGTAGGGATATCCTTGTCTCATCGCGCTCCAGCGACTCTTGTGGCGGGCCGGGTGCAGTGCGCGCTAACGGAGGGGGCCAGGTGCACGGTGTTTCCTCCGACACATTGGTGCAGCTGGCTTCCGGGTTGAAGGCGCACTGAGTTTAGAAGCAGTGCGGCTTATTTGGGTTGTGCTTCGGAGGACGCATGGCTTTCGACCTTCGTCTCTCCCGACCCCGTACGGGAGTTGTAGCGATGAGACAAGATAGTAATAACTAGCGATTGGATACCACGAAAAGGGGGTAAAATTTATTTTTAAAAAGTTAGTTGGATTTCCAATGTGTTATCATTATGCTTTCAACCATCTAAAAGCACAACCATATTCCAATGGAAAAACAATGTCTGATTTTTGGTTTAGTTGTCACCCAAATGTCTATCACTGGGCTTTCAAAATATTTAAAAGCACAGCAAAGTTCAAACGAGAATACAATGTCAGATATTTTGTTTATTTATACAACGGATTGTTTTATCACTGTGCTTCATCTAATAGCAGAACCAAATGACCTGGATTGCAGTTTAGATTACATGGTGCTAGTGATCAATGCCGTTCGAGATTCTTCGCAGGTTATTACATCAATTGTGAAAATCTCCACAGACCTGCGACGACCTATGCATGCTATCTTGGACATGCACGCTTTATATGATTACATAAGAAGAAATGTATATGTTTATCTTCTGGGTCGTTCCACCTCAAAAAGCACAAGAAAGTGGTTTTCGACACTAACAATCTCAGATGGTTCTGAAATTGTTTCTGTAATTAGTAACAGATACGATTAGCATTCCTGAAACAGTATTTTGTTGATATTAAATTTCATATATAATTGGAAATTAAGCTAATTAATTGCACCAAAATTGGCCATTTTAATTTTTAGAATTCAGATAATATTCAATAAATAAAGTACCCAACATCCAATTTGGACCAAACTTCTTCGACTACCAATGAGTAAAAATAATTGTCAAAAGCCAACCATGGACACCCCACAGCCCATGCCAATCAAACCCTAACAACCAGTATACAGTATTAGTTCTCTATGTTTGTCACGCCCTGACCGTAGATTGCTTTGTATGTTTCTATTTTTTGTTTGGTCAGGATGTGATGTGGGTGGGTATTCTATGTTGAATGTCTAGGTGTTTTATTTCTATGTTTAGGCCTGGTATGGTTCCCAATCAGAGGCAGCTGTCAATCGTTGTCTCTGATTGAGAACCATACTTAGGTAGCCCGTTTTCCCACTTTTGTTTGTGGGTGGTTGTTTTCTGTGTCTGTGTTTTCACCATACAGAACTGTTTCGATTTTCATTTCTTTCATTCACTTTGTTATTTTGTATTTTTCGTGTTCTGATAAAATAAATTATCATGGACACTTACAACGCTGCGTTTTGGTCCAATCCTTCCTATTCCTCATCAGACGAGGACGAAGATCGTTACAATGTTTGACAAGTAGCATGAAGCTGTGATTTGGAGTATTGAATCTTCTCCATACTATGTAATGTATTCCCTATGAATCTGGTGATGTTTTTTCCCCCGTTTAGAAAAATCACTCATTGAAGTCACTTGCATTATTTAAAACAATATGTCCAATTTGCTTAATTTCTCCGAGATCAAATAATACGTAAACAAAATAATGCTTCAGGAATGCAAATCGTATCTATTTCTAACTACAAAAAACGATTTCCAAACAATCTGAGATGGTGGGTGTCATGGCTTGCTGAAAATATATATATGTATTTTTTATAAAACCAAATATCAACATGTCAAGGAGATGTATCTTCTGCTTTCATAGTTCCATCTGTACCACGGACTTAGTCTATCACTAAATATAATGACATTTGAAAACAACTAGTGCTTGAAACCCTAGGCCTATTGTATTGTCTATTTTTTGTTGAATTCTGGGTTGAATTGAAACAATAGCTGTTGATGACTTGCAAATATAGGCCTAAATACCATCAAATCAATTCAAATGTTATTTGTCACATGCACCGAATACAACAGGTGTAGACCTTTCAGTGAAATGCTTACTTACAAGCCCTTAACCAATGATGCAGTTTTAAGAAAATACAAAAAAAAGTAAGAGATAAGAAAATCTAAGAATTAAACAGCAGCTGTAAATAACAATAGTGGGGGTACCGGTACAGAGTCAATGTGTCAATATGCGGGGGCACCTGTGTCGAGGTAATTGTCCAGTTGAAGTCGGAAGTCCAGTTGAAGTCGGAAGTTTACATGCACTTAGGTTGGAGTCATTAAAACTCGTTTTCAACCACTCCACACATGTCTTGTTAACAAACTATAGTTTTGGCAAGTCGGTTAGGATATCTACTTTGTGCATGACACAAGTCATTTTTCCAACAATTGTTTACAGACAGATTATTTCACTTATAATTCACTGTATCACAATTCCAGTCAGATTCCACAATGGGTCAGAAGTTTACATACACTAAGTCGACTGTGCCTTTAAACAGTTTGGAAAATTCCAGAAAATTATGTCATGGCTTTAGAAGCTTCTGATAGGCTAATTGACATAATTTAAGTCAATTGGAGGTGTACCTGTGGATGTATTTCAAGGCCTACCTTCAAACTCAGTGCCTCTTTGCTTGACAACATGGGAAAATCTAAAGAAATCAGCCAAGACCTCAGAAAAAAAATGGTAGACCTCCACAAGTCTGGTTCATCCTTGGGAGCAATTTCCAAACGCCTGACGTTCATCTGTACAAACAATAGTACGCCTAGAGATGAATGTACTTTGGTGCGAAAAGTGCAAATCAATCCCAGAACAACAGCAAAGGACCATGTGAGGATGCTGGAGGAAACAGGTACAAAAGTATCTATATCCACGGTAAAACAAATCCTATATTGACACAACCTGAAAGGCCACTCAGCAAGGAAGAAGCCACTGCTCCAAAATCGCCATAAAAAGCCAGACTACGGTTTGCAACTGCACATAGGGACAAAGATCGTACTTTTTGGAGTAATGTCCTCTGGTCTGATGAAACAAAAATAGAACTGTTGGCCATAATGACCATCATTATGTTTGGAGGAAAAAGGGAGGGGCTTGCAAGCCGAAGAACACCATCCCAACCGTGAAGCAAAGGAGTGGCAGCATCATGTTGTGGGGGTGCTTTGCTACAGGAGGGACTGGTGCACTTCATAAAATAGATGGCATCATAAGGAAGGAAAATTATGTGGATATATTGAAGCAACATCTCAAGACATCAGTCAGGAAGTTAAGGTTGCAAATGGGTATTCCAAATGGACAATGACCCCAAGCATACTTCCAAAGTTGTAGCAAAATGGCGTAAGGACAACAAAGTCAAGGTATTGGAGTGGCCATCACAAAGCCCTGACCTCAATCCCATAGAAAACTTGTGGGCAGAGCTGAAAAAGCGTGTGCGAGCAAGGAGGCCTACAAACCTGACTCAGTTACACCAGCTCTGTCAGGAGGAATGGGCCAAAATTCACCCAACTTATTGTGGGAAGCTTGTGGAAGGCTACCCAAAACGTTTGACCCAAGTTAAACAATTTAAAGGCAATGCTACCAAATACTAATTGAGTGTATGTAAACTTCTGACCCACTGGGAATGTGATTAAATAAATAAAAGCTGCAATAAATCATTCTCTCTACTATTACTCTGACATTTCACATTCTTAAAATAAAGTGGTGATCCTAACTGTCCTAAGACAGGGAATTTTTTACTAGGATTAAATGTCAGGAATTGTGAAAAACTGAGTTTAAATGTATTTGGCTAAGGTGTATGTAAACTTCCAACTTCAACTGTACATGCAGGTATGGTTGTTAAAGTGTAAATACATAGATAATAACAGAGAGTAGTAGCAGCGTGGGGGGGCAAATAGTCTGGGTAGCCATTTGACTAGCTGATCAGGAGTCTTATGGCTTGGGGGTAGAAGCTGTTTAGAAGCCTCTTGGACCTAGACTTTGCGCTCCGGTACCGCTTGCCATGCGGTAACAGAGAGAGCAGTCTATGACTAGGATAGCTGGAGTCTTTGATGATTTTTAGGGCCTTCCTCTGACACCGTCTGGTATAGAGGTCCTGGATCGCAGGAAGCTTGGCCCCGGTGATGTACTGGGCCGTACGCACTACCCTCTGTAGTGCCTTGCGGTTGGAGGCCGAGCAGTTACCAGGCAGTGATGAAACCCATCAGGATGCTCTCAATGGTGCAGCTGTAAAATCTTTTGAGGATCTGACGTCCCATGTCTCCCGAGGGGGGAGTAGGTTTTGTCGCGCCCTCTTCATGACTGTCTTGGTGTGCTTGGGCCATGTTAGTTTGTTGTTGATGTGGACGCCAAGGAACTTGAAGCCCTCAACCTGCTCCACTACAGCCCCGTCGAGTAGAATGGGGGCGTGCACGGTCCTCTTTTTCCTGTAGTCCACAATCATCTCCTTTGTCTTGATCACGTTGAGGGAGAGGTTGTTGTCCTTACACCACATGGTCAAGTCTCTGGCCTCCTTCCTATAGGATGTCTCATCGTTGTCGGTGATCAGGCCTACCACTGTTGTGTCATCAGCAAACTTAATGATGGTGTTGGAGTTGTGCCTGGCCGTGCAGTCATGAGGGAACAGGGAGTACAGGAGGGGACTGAGCATGCACTCCTGAGGGGCCCCCGTGTTGAGGATCAGCGTGGCGGATGTCTTGTTACCTACCCTTATCACCTGGGGGCGGACCGTCAGGAAGTCCAGGATCCAGTTGCAGAGGGTGGTGTTTAGTCCCGGGGTCCTTAGCTTAGTGATGAATTTTGAGGGCACTATGGTGTTGAGCTGAGCTGTAGTCAATGAATAGAATTCTCACATAGGTGTTCCTTTTGGCCAGGTGGGAAAGGGCAGTATGGAGTGCAATAGAGATTTGTGGATCTGTTGTTGTGGTATGCAAATTGGAGTGGGTCTGCAATAAAATGCAAATTAATTGCTTAAAAATCATACAATGTGATTTTCTGGATTTTTGTTTTAGATTCCGTCTCTCACAGTTGAAGTGTACCTATGATAAAAATGACAGACCTCTACATGCTTTGTAAGTAGGAAAACCTGCAAAATCGGCAGTGTATCAAATACTTGTTCTCCCCACTGTACGTGCTTTCAGTTCGTCCTATTTATTTACTAGCTATTGATTATTAGCTAGCAGAACGGAGGGCAAGGGCAGATTAGCCACTCGTCGCCTGGTCTTCACAAGGCACCCTGATCTTTTGCCTCAGAATCTCTGTTTCCTTCTCCAGTGAATCACGGGGATCGGGGCCTGGTCGGGTGCCAACAGTATATCCCTTGCGTCCGACTCATTGAAGAAAATCTCTTCGTCCAGTTTGAGGTGAGCAATCCCAGTTCTAATGTTTACAAGCTCTTTTTGGTCATAGGAGACGATAGCAGCAACATTATTGATGATATATGAGTGATAAAGTAAGGTCACATTTCAATTGCTCTGTTAAACCTTCCCTTTGAAATGACTTTGATAGCAACAGTGAATCTATTTAGTTGGGGAAGTGGAGATCTTTCAACAATCATTCTCATGCTAGCACGTTGGTAATAGTCAATGACAAAACCCTGGGTGGAAGACCAAAAGGTATAGCTGTAGATATATCCATTTTCCAGTAGGAGGTGCTGCCCAACCTATAGTTTTTTGTCTGATAGTGAATATAATGTTGAAGAGTTGACGTTGTTTTAAAGGTAAAAATTCTACATATTTTATGCAATGTTTGTCTATGTTGAAATTTGGTTACCATGATGACATAATCCTGTGCTTGAAATTTTCACCCTCAAAACAACAGTTAATTACTTTTTTCAAATCCAATGTATTTTCCACGTAGATTCCACGTCACAATACATTGACAAATTACGTTGAAACAACATTGATTCAACCAGTTTGTGTTTAGTGGGACACGACTGGAATGAACATTTACAGAAACTTTTGTGACAACACTTAAACTACTTTAGTAAAGCAACTCTTATCTGTAGTGATAAATACTTTTTTAATCTTCTCCTCTGTCCAAGGCTGATTGCCGATGGCCGCGTGTTTGCGTTTTATGATGCCATGACTGTTTATGTAAGCGTCTGATGAATGGATGTGTGTGATTGGCAGGGTATGTGTAGGCATGTGTACATGCTTACATTTACATTTTTGTCATTTAGCAGATGCTCTTATCCAGAGCGACATACAGTAGTGAGTGCATAAATTGTTGTGCTGTGTCGACTCACTGCCCTCCTGCCTGACTGACTGTTCCCATGGGGCATTCTCTGAAAAGGTCTGGTTTATACCCTGCATCGATTTGCATTCACCCTCTCTTTCTCCCTTTCTTTATCTCTCCTTTTCTCAGTGAGATATCAGTCCCCATTGTCCACCTGCTTATCATCTGATGATGTGGGCATGTCCAATGTCAGCAAGGATACCCTTCGGTTTATCTGAAAACGTGGAACTAGATGATAACACTCTGAAATCCTCCCCTATGCCCCATAGTCTTCTCTAAGATACGGTAGATTTCAAATGGGTGTGACCCCAACCAGATGTATGGATGTTGTCATTGCAAAAGGAAACCATGCCTGTCCACCTCATGACTTACTTGACTTAGGCTCTTGGCTTCTATGGAACATAGGACGTTGACAAATGTCCTCCATCACACTCGGTTTGGGACAGGTTTTTCCAGGTCACACTAATTGAGGCCTCTCTTTCATTTCTGCCTGGACGTCTCTCCTCCAAGTGTTTCTGGGTCACCCTCCTCATGAGATAGGCCTATATGAGACAGGGAGCTAGGTTAGCTCCAAAGCTGTTGTAGCATTTAGCTTACAGTTCCCATAGAGGATTCAACTAGAGGTGACCACTGTTTCTGGCATGGAGATAATGACTGAAGAGTTACTATACATGTAACGTCCTGACCAGAGTTCTTATGTGTTTTGCTTGTTTAGTGTTGGTCAGGACGTGAGCTGGGTGGGAATTCTATGTTGTGTGTCTAGTTCGTCTGTTTCTGTGTCCAGCCTAATATGGTTCTCAATCAGAGGCAGCTGTCAATCGTTGTCCCTGATTGAGAATCATATATAGGTGGCTTGTTTTGTGTTGGGGATTGTGGGTGGTTGTTTCCTGTCTCTGTGTTTGTGTTCTGCACCAGATAGGACTGTCTCGGTTTTCACGTTTGTTGTTTTTGTATTGTTGTAAGTGTTCACAGTTCGTTATATTAAACATGTTGAACACTAACTGCGCTGCATTTTGGTCCTCTCCTTCATCCCAGGAAGAAAGCCGTTACAGAACCACCCACCTAACCCGGACCAAGCAGCAGCAGCAGCAGCAGCAGCAGCAGCAGCAGCAGCAGCAGCAGGAGAGGCTGCACTATTTGGAGAAATGGACATGGGAGGACGACCTAGACGGCAAAGGACCCTGGGCAGAGCCAGGGGAATATCGCCGCCCCAAAGAAGAGCTGGAGGCAGCGAAGGCGGAGAGGTGCTATTATGAGGCGCTAGCACGGCAGAGCGGCTGGAGGCCCGAGAGGCAGCCCCAAAAATTTCTTGGGGGGGGGCACACGGGGAGTGTGGCAGAGTCAGGAGTCAGACCTGAGCCAACTCCCCCTGCTTAGCTTAAGGAGCCGGTCAGGGCGGAATTGGAGGTGAGCGACGCAGAGACAGTGAAGGAGTTAATGGGGAAATTGGAGGAGAGAGTTATGAGGGAGGTGCTGGTTTGGTGCATGAGGCACGACATCCGCCCGACTGAACGTGTCGGGGAGTTGATGTCACCGGGAACAGCTCTCCATACTCGTCCTGAGGTGCGTGCTAGCCGTCTGGTTAAGACTGTGCCAGCCTCACACACCAGGCCTCCTGTGCGCCTCCCTAGCCCTGCACGTCCTCTGCCAGCTCGGCGCTACAGCTCTCCCAGCCGTGCTTCCAGTGGAGAGAGAGGGCGTCGTACCGGGCAGGCACCGTGTTATGCGGTGGCGCGCACGGTGTCCCCGGTGCGTGTGCTTAGCCCGGTGCGCAACATCTCAGCTCCCCACATCTGCCGGGCTAGGGTGAAGATCCAGCCAGGGCGGATGGTGCCAGCCCTGCTCTCAAGACCTCCAGTGCGCCTTCACGGTCCGGTCTGTCCAGTACCACCAGTGCCTACACCACGCACCAGGTTTCCAGTGTGTCTCCAGAGCCCTGTTCCTCCTCCACGCACTCTCCCTGTGGTGCGTGTCTCCAGCCCAGTACCTCCAGTTCCGGCACCACGCATCAAGCCTCCTGTGCGTCTCCAGAGCCCTGTACGCACTGTTCCTTCTCGTAGCACTCGCCCTGAGGTGCGTGCCCTCAGCCCGGTACCACCAGTGCCGGTACCACGCACCAGGCCTATAGTGCGCTTTGAGAGTCCAGTGTGCCCTGTTCCTGCTCCCCGCACTAGCCTTAAGGTGCGTGTCTCCAGTCCGGTACCACCAGTTCCGGCACCACGCACCAGGCCTACTGTGCGCCTCAGCAGGTCAGAGTCGGCCGTCTGCCCAACGCCGCCTGCACTGCTCGTCTGCCCAGCACCGTCTGTACTGCCTGCCTGCCCAACGCCGCCTGCACTGCTCGTCTGCCCAGCGCCGTCTGAGCTGCCTGCACTGCTCGTCTGCCCAGCACCGTCTGAGCTGCCTGCCTGCCCAGCACCATCTGAGCCATCCGTCTGCCCAGCGCCGTCTGAGCCATCCGTCTGCCCAGCGCCGTCTGAGCCATCTGTCTGCCCAGCGCCATCTGAGCCATCCGTCTGCCCAGCGTCATCTGAGCCATCCGTCTGCCCAGCGCCATCTGAGCCATCCGTCTGCCCAGCGCCATCTGAGCCATCCGTCAGTCAGGAGCCGCTAGAGCCGTCCGTCAGTCAGGAGCCGCCAGAGCCGGCAGCCAGTCAGGAGCCGCCAGAGCCGGCAGCCAGTCAGGAGCCGCCAGAGCCGGCAGCCAGTCAGGAGCCGCCAGAGCCGGCAGCCAGTCAGGAGCTGCCAGAGCTGCCAGCCAGTCAGGAGCTGCCAGAGCCGCCAGCCAGTCAGGAGCTGCCAGAGCTGCCCTCCAGTCATGAGCTGCCCGCCAGTCATGAGCTGCCCGCCAGTCAAGAGCTGCCCTCCAGTCATGAGCTGCCCGCCAGTCATGAGCTGCCTGCCAGTCATGAGCTGCCCTCCAGTCATGAGCTGCCCGCCAGTCATGAGCTGCCCTACAGTCATGAGCTGCCCTACAGTCATGAGCTCATGAGCTGCCCTCCAGTCATGAGCTGCCCTCCAGTCATGAGCTGCCCTCCAGTCATGAGCTGCCCTACAGTCATGAGCTGCCACTCAGTCCGGAGCTGCCACTCATCCAGAGCTGCCTCTCTGTCCGGAGTTGCCCCTCTGTCCTGAGCTACCTCTCTGTCCTGAGCTGCCCCTCTGTCCTGAGCTACCTCTCTGTCCTGAGCTACCTCTCTGTCCTGAGCTACCTCTCTGTCCTGAGCTACCTCCTAAATAATGTGGGGGCCTTGGGGAGGATTCTTAGGCGAAGGTCGTGGGCGAGGGTCGCCACTCAAAGGACGCTAAGGAGGGGGACAAAGACAGTGGTGGAGTGGTGTCCTCGTCCAGCGCCGGAGCCACCACCGCGATCAGATGCCCACCCAGACCCTCCTCTTGAGTTTTAGGGGTGCGTTCGGAGTCCGCACCTCAGGAGGGGGGTACTGTAACGTCCTGACCAGAGTTCTTATGTGTTTTGCTTGTTTAGTGTTGGTCAGGACGTGAGCTGGGTGGGAATTCTATGTTGTGTGTCTAGTTCGTCTGTTTCTGTGTCCAGCCTAATATGGTTCTCAATCAGAGGCAGCTGTCAATCGTTGTCCCTGATTGAGAATCATATATAGGTGGCTTGTTTTGTGTTGGGGATTGTGGGTGGTTGTTTCCTGTCTCTGTGTTTGTGTTCTGCACCAGATAGGACTGTCTCGGTTTTCACGTTTGTTGTTTTTGTATTGTTGTAAGTGTTCACAGTTCGTTATATTAAACATGTTGAACACTAACTGCGCTGCATTTTGGTCCTCTCCTTCATCCCAGGAAGAAAGCCGTTACAATACAGGAGTAGATCATTGAGGTTAATTAAAACACAAACTAACCGGCCAACTTTCAAAGGCATGCAAATATAATGGGAAATCTCACTAACACCATGTCCAGTGTTATGTCTCTGAGACTTTGACAGGATCCCATTCCATCCCTAGAAACCTAAAATTGTTTAGACACAGGGGTCTCTCTTTATGACCCATGTCCTTTGACCCACCCATGCCCCTCTATCAAAACATTGCAACATCAACCTGCATTAGCATGTGGGAATTCCATCCTGGACATCAATTAAGTCAATCAAGGAAGTGATCCCTGTTGTGATAACATGGCCTACGGTGTGACTCTACTGACCTATGATGAGCTAGACACAAGGTCAAACCACCACTAACCCAGAGTGCCCCTGCTCCACTCGCCTTATCAATGCTAACCCTGGTTGGGGACTTGTAAATGGTGTTGGAAAACCCATGGGCAAAACAAGGAAATGCTTAAGTCAGGTGGATCAATGCTGACATAATCCATCAGACATGTCTCCAGGCTCTTTCATAGAACCAGTGGAAGTCATCCCTCTATCCCTCTCTACCTCCAGCGGTCGCTGAGTGCATCAGGATCCCTCTTGTCTTATCTGGGTGCTTTGACACTTCAGTGAATACAACCTTGTGTAGTGTTATGACATTACCTGCCAAATGATATTATGAATCTGTAGTATTGATAGTACCTGAGATGTGCCACAATATGAGGGGAGCGTGGGGGGCACCGTCGGGGGCATTATTTCAATAACAAGAGTAGGCAGTTGTATGCAATGGTGACACCATGTATAATTTTAGTGTCTATTTAATGTTTAATATGCATGTTATAGATGACCTGTAGTTTGGGCTCTTCCCCCTTTCTTAAGAGCTTTGGAGACACTCCTTCAGGAAAAACACAATATGTCATGATCAGCCATTTTGGCTTTCACAGCATTTATTACGACTACCACCTCAGCCATTTTGGCTCCATGTACTTTCATATTGTTAGTTTTATTGCGCCTGTGAAATGGCATTCACGAGGGGCAGCCATACCGGAAACATGTTCCATCTGCCCCCATCTTCCCTGCACTGCAATAAAGAGGCCATTGATCGTGGTCCCTGCTCAATGCTAGAGGACATAAGACAGGGGGATTACCAGGGTAGATGTGTCAGATACTGGCTGCCCCCCATCCCATCTCCATATATCCCCCACTCATAAAGGCTCCATTAGCTCCTGTTGTGGTCCGGATGGGACAGACGTTAAAACAGACCAACTGTGACGAGTGTCTTCAATAAAGAAGTGCAAACCAACACCACTGTGCTCTTTGTGTGTGTGTGTGTTTGTGTGGACATTTCGCTGGTCCCCACAAAGAAAAAGGCTATTTTAGGTGGCTTAGGGGTTAGGGTTTCGGGTTAGGGAAAATAGGATTTTGAATCGGAATCAATTGTTTGGTCCCCACAAGGATAGTAAAACAAACAAGTGTGTGTGTGTGTGTGTGTGTGTGTGTGTGTGTGTGTGTGTGTGTGTGTGTGTGTGTGTGTGTGTGTGTGTGTGTGTGTGTGTGTGTGTGTGTGTGTGTGTGTGTGTGTGTGTGTGTGTGTGTGTGTGTGTGTGTGTGTGTGTGTGTGTTTCTTTACAGCAGATCAGGAAATGTTTTTCCTTGTAGTCGGAGCAGGAGGATCGGGTCCATCTCCTTTACTGTGTCCTGCTGGCTGGCTGATTCTGAGCAGGACACTTGGCTTCCCAGCCCCTGCATCACTCAAGCAGAGCTCAGTGACAAACTAAAACTACAGTCCACTTGAAGTCATTGGTCACAGGCCTGCTGGCTTTACAGGCCAATGGGAGGCTCTCGCGTACTGTTTTCCATTTCATCCATCACAGCATTGATCTGAAATAGCCCAATCCTTATAAACACTCAAACAAGCACACTGATACATCCACACTCAAACATATACACACTCTTTCTGATGCCAATACACTCTTTCTGATGCCAATACACGCTTTCTTTTACGCTCCTGTTAATGCCTTTGCTTAAAGAGCTGGAGAGTGCTATTGAGTTAACACGTGTCCATTGGCCTGTGTGAATGTATTGATTTTATCGCAAAACATGTTAAATGATCACACTGACTGAGACAAAAAATGTGAATCAAGTGTCATGTTAACCCACATGCAGAATCTGGGACAGCCCTTGGCTGTTTGACCAGTCAGTGAGCAAGGTGATGGGGTCCTATGTGGTTCTATGCCAGACACCCCAGTTTGTAGTCGTGGGGCAGGAAGTTGTCCTTGGCATGGTCACTCTGGGTTTTGGCAATCTCCTTCAGGATGTTGGTCTTCCTGAAGCCGTAGCCAATCAGAGCACCCACATTACTATAGAATACTACAGTACTAACTATAGAATTCTCTAGTATAGTGTAGAATACTATACTACACACTTTAGCATCCCTCTATCATGTGTAGTACATACTATATGATGTTGTAATATACTGTAGAATACTAGAGTAAATACTACAGTATCATACCCACAAAAAAGATTGCAGTAAATACTACAGTAATGTCCGCAAAAACACTACAGTACGCAAAAACACTACACTTTTTTAACTATACTAAATACTACAATATTTCATTTGCATATACCCTTCCCATTCCCCTCCCCATATCCCAATCTGTGCCACCCGTAAGTGAGAAACCTACATGACAAGTATAGACCATATTGTGTTCCATACAGATTATAGAAAAGAGCTGAAGTGCTGAACTAGCTGTCCTACCTACCTATCGACCTACCGACCTACCTACAGGTTATGGAAAACATACTCTTTTAGTATTTGTCAAACATAATAAAACAAAACACTATAGTAAATACTACTGTATACTACAGTATATCCTACAGTATACCACAGTAAAGTCTGCAAAAACAGAATACTAGTGAATTTTTTTCATGTGGGCACTGTCTCACCGAAAATCTACTCTCCCGCTGCGTACATTTGTGGACACAAGACACATTGCACACATAGGGAGAGAAGACAGTAAAGTGTGTTAGGTTGGCAAAGAGAAATAAAAATAGAGTAAAATTAAACATTTTAATATGGTTTTGTTTATTAACCACAACTTTAAGGCAAAATACTGAAAGTCTTATTGCGTGGCCATCTAGTACATAATAGTACAGAGAAAGTCATTTCACTGTGTCTTTATCTATCTGCACAATAACATAGAAACACACCTTATTTACATATCAACAACAAAAAAATATGGCTTGTTGTTTTTCATCTGAGCCCAGTGCGGTCATTGTGTGTATCACTCTCTGCTCTTATTAGGTTGAATTATTCAGTCATAACCTTCATTAAGTGGCCTTTTCTTTATTGTTGTGTGCGTTCTGCCCTGCACTGCATTATATTTTCATGAGTGTGCATATTAAATTTCCCTGCATCACTCTGTGGGGTCCGGTCACTGCACCCCCCCTCCCTCCGCTCTTTCTGAAATGTGCCCTGGCAGCAACCCATAAATCCATCTTCATAAATGGGAGTGCAGACAAACACACACAGACAGTCACAGTCCCACACGCACACACACCCACAAACACATTTACATTTGAAATTTGAGCCATTTACCAGACTTAGTTAGTTAATTAATCTTAAGTTAGTTAGGTGGGACAACCACTGTCCACATTCGACACCATTCTGTATACTTTTGGCCCTTCTTTAGACACTGTGTTAACTAACCTCCAGACGAGCTTCAATGCCATACAACTCTCCTTCCGTTGCCTCCAACTGCTCTTAAATACAAGTAAAACTAAATACATGCTCTTCAACCGATCGCTGCCTGCACCTGCCTGCCCGTCCAGCATCACTACTCTGGACGGTTCTGACTTAGAATATGTGGCAACTACAAATACCTAGGTGTCTGGTTAGACTGTAAACTCTCCTTCCAGACTCACATTAAGCATCTCCAATCCAAAATTAAATCTAGAATCGGCTTCCTATTTCGCAACAAAGCATCCTTCACTCATGCTGCCAATCATACCCTCATTAAACTGACCATTCTACCGATCCTCGACTTGTCATCATTTAACCAGGTAGGCCGGTTGAGAACAAGTTCTTAGTTAAAACTGCGACCTGGCCAAGATAAAGCAAAGCAGTGCGACACAAACAACAACACAGAGTTACACATGGAATAAACAAACGTACAGTGTAATAGAAAAAATCTATGTACAGTGTGTGCAAATGAGGTAAGATTAGGGAGGTAAGGCAATAAATAGGCCGTAGTGGCGAAGTAATTACAATTTAGCAATTAAACACTGGAGTGATAGATGTGCAGAAGATGAATGTGCAAGTAGAGATACTGGGGTGTAAAAGAGAAAGAAAAAAAAAATAACAATATGGGGATGAGGTAGCTGGATGGGTTATTTACAGATGGCTATGTACAGGTGCAATGATCTGTGAGCTGCTCTGATGGTCAGTGATCTGTTTGTTAACTTAGCTTCTGAAGGTGTCCTTAGAAAGGCAGGGTAGGATAGATATAGGTCTGAAACAGTAGCCATATCTAGGAAAATCTCAATTCCAAAGGCTGGGCCTAATATAGTGTATAAAAGGTCATACAATACGTTTTTTTGTGATTCCTATGTTGACGATGTAAAGAATATTCGCTGTAGTGTGTAATGAGGAGCAACCAGACGCTGCACTTGACACATTTATGAAATTGCTTATTCCCATTTGTAAAAACTGTTAAATCCCCGTGGATTGATGAGGAACTGAAACCACATAGGCCTATCATCCGAAGTCATCAAATGCCCATAAGCCACAGAAAATGGCAACACTGATGATGACCAGGCTCGTAGACGAGTCCATCTGCAGAGGTGTAGCATAGCATACATCCAGTTGTGACCGCCATAAAGATACAGACCTGAAAGACAAACTAGTTGTTAGAAGATTCTAGTAGCAGGAAATGTAGAATGAGGCTAATGCCAAATGGTGTCAGGTACTGTATAACTGACATTCCCCTATAAAACCCCCACTAATCCACAACAGTCCCACCCCATGATGAAGATCTATGGTTTCACTCTCACCATGTGTCCCTGGCATTTAATATCACGCAGGAAGCTTTTGAGCTTCACTGTCTTCAGAGCCTGTGGCCTGGTGCCAGTCTGAAACACCATGGTCTTACCCCCAGGCTCCAGGAAGCTATAATAGACACTGATCCTCCTAACCAGACAGAAAGATACATGGGAAAATATTCAGTTACAGAGCATTCACATATTCCCCATGTAATGTTAATGGAAACTAACAAGAATGCCACAGACTGTCAACGTGTCATGTAAATGAATCATTTTTTACATTTATTTCACCTTTATTTAACCAGGTAGGCTAGTTGAGAACAAGTTCTCATTTACAACTGCGACCTGGCCAAGATAAAGCATAGCAGTGCGACAAAAACAACAACACAGAGTTACACATAAACAAACGTACAGTCAATAACACAAAAGACAAGAAAGATCTTTCTATTTATGTACAGTGTGTGGAAATGTAGAAGAGTAGGGAGGTGGGCAATAAATAGGCTATAGAGGCAAAAATAATTACAATTTAGCATTAATACTGGAGTGATATACAGTTGAAGTCGGAAGTTTACATACACCTTAGCCAAATACATTTAACTCAGTTTTTCACAATTTCACAATTTCACAATTTCACAATTCCTGACATTTAATCCCAGGGAATTTCCCTGTCCTAGGTCAGTTAGGATCACCACTTTATTTTAAGAATGTGAAATGTCATAATAATAGTAGAGAGAATGATTTATTTCAGCTTTTATTTCATTCATCACATTCCCAGTGGGTCAGAAGTTTACATACACTCAATTAATATTTGGTAGCATTGCCTTTAAATTGTTTAACTTGGGTCAAATGTTTCAGGTAGCCTTCCACAAGCTTCCCACAATAAGTTGGGGGAATTTTGGCCCATTCCTCCTGACAAAGCTGGTGTAACTGAGTCAGGATTTTAGGCCTCCTTGCTCGCACACACTTTTTCAGTTCTGCCCACACATTTTCTATAGGATTGAGGTCAGGGCTTTGTGATTGCCACTCCAATACCTTGACTTTGTTGTCCTTAAGCCATTTTGCCACAACTTTGGAAGTATGCTTGGGGTCATTGGCCATTTGGAAGACCCATTTGCGACCAAGCGTTAACTTCCTGACTGATGTCTTGAGATGTTGCTTCAATATGTCCACATAATTTTCCTCCCTCATGATGCCATCTATTTTGTGAAGTGCACCAGTCCCTCCTGCAGCAAAGCACCCCCACAACATGATGCTGCCACCCCCGTGCTTCACGGTTGGGATGGTGTTCTTCAGCTTGCAAGCATCCCCCTTTTTCCTCCAAACACAACAATGGTCATTATGACCAAACCGTTCTGTTTTTGTTTCATCAGACCAGAGGACATTTCTCCAAAAAGTATGCTCTTTGTCCCCTTGTGCAGTTGCAAACCGTAGTCTGGCTTTTTTATGGCGGTTTTGGAGCAGTGGCTTCTTCCTTGCTGAGCAGCCTTTCAGGTTATGTCGATATAGGACTCGTTTTACTGTGAATATAGATACTTTTGTACCTGTTTCCTCCAGCATCTTCACAAGTTCCTTTGCTGTTGTTCTGGGAAGTCTTCGCTGATTTCTTTTGATTTTCCCATGATGTCAAGCAAAGAGGCACTGAGTTTGAAAGTAGGCCTTGAAATACATCCACAGTTACACCTCCAATTGACTCAAATGATGTCAATTAGCCTATCAGAAGCTTCTAAAGTCATAACATAATTTTCTGGAATTTTCCAAACTGTTTAAAGGCACAGTCAATTTAGTGTATTTAAACTTATGACCCACTGGAATTGTGATACAGTGAATTATACATGAAATAATCTGTCTGTAAACAGTTGTTGGAAAAATTACTTGTGTCATGCACAAATTCGATGTCCTAACGGGGCCCTTTTTCGGCAGCAAAGGGACCAGGCCAATTGGCAAAAGAGGTATTGAAGCCCAGGGATTATCTGATGGATTTCTTCGGCTAACCGGGAGATGGGCCTAGCTCGAGGCTAACTCCAGGCTAACTGGTGCTTGCTTCGGGACAGAAACCTCCTCAGACGGTTACGGCGGTAGACCAGTCGTGATGGACTGGCGGGCTCCGTGTCGGCAGCCAAGGCCCAGGCCAATTGGTAAAAGAGGTAATTGAAGCCCAGGAATTGCTTGATAGATCTCTTCAGCTAGCTGGGAGATGGGTCTAGAGATCGAGGCTAGTTCCAGGCTAACTGGTGCTTGCTTCGGGACACAGAAGTTAGCCAGGAGTAGCCACTCGGATAGCAGCTAGCTAACTGCGATGATCCAGAGTAAAGGGTTGAGCTCTGGGTTGATTTAATGCAGAAACCTCAATGATTTAACCCTCTACATGGCTCTTCAACAGGGACATGTTGGTAACAATAATTTCAGAGACATTTCAGAGAGGCCTAACAGGTGGAACAGCCTAGCAACAGACTTCTACCAGTGGTGCTGGTCCAAGTGGAGGTGTCATAAAAGAAATGCATCCCTCTCCCCAACGTTCAAAACCCTCCTTGTACTGTAAAATAATATACACACCCTTCTCCGTCTTAACATTTACAACAACAAAAATGTACCACCATAAATAACAACTGTAGCAACCCTGTGTTTATAAATGTGGATTTTGACTTCACCACTTTAGCATAGTTTTGTGGCATAGTCAATGCCACGCAGGGCTAACGGGCCAGTAGGTTGAGAGTTTGCCGACCCCTACGGTCAAGCTCACTCTCCCTGCCTGCCTCATGTACAAATTACCTCAACTAACCTGTACCTCTGCACACTGACTCGGTACCGGTACCCCCTGTATATAGCCTCGTTATTGTTATGTTATTGTGTTACTTTTTATTACTATTGTTATTTTTGGTTAAGGGCTTGTAAGTAAGCATTTCACGGTAAGGTCTGCACTTGTTGTATACGGCGCACGTGACAAATAAAGTTTGATTTGATTACACTACAATCAGAAACGGCTGCAGGCAATGATCAGCTAGGGGGAAATAAGATTTTCAAAATTTTGATGCTATATTTATAATTATATAAAATATACGCAACAAATTTTCCACCAACAGGTTTCTGTGGCAATGCATCACACACAACAATAAGCAACATATAATTGCATACCGATTACTTTGAGCGCTTATCATCATGGTTTGAGTTTTCAACACCACAATCAAGTAATGTCAATCTTGACAAACAGAAAATACATACTTCCCTACTCAGTATCGAAAGTTTGACAATCTTTGAATGTTATTAAACTTTTTGGTGTTTTGTAACAGTTGTCCCTTTCCATGAATCGAATGGCCATTGCGCAGTGGGGGAATATCTGCAAGTAGCCTGCAGGACACTTTTTAAGTAGGTTACCAGTAATCAGATGAAAACATTGTGGTTAGTTGTGTTTTTGCCACACATAAAAGGTCATTCATTTTAAAAGTTAAATGACAAATATTTAGTCTATATTGAAGCGTTAGGTTCTAGCTCTAGGAATAGCCACTCGGATCGGAAAGGAGGCAGAACATGTGTTAAGCTTTCCTGAATAACTGGGCATGCTGGGAGCATAGGCCTTTGTGAGAATGATGATCAGCAACAGACAGCGCATCAGAAGTAAAAATACAGCCAGACTGGGCTGCTACTGTGCCTTTCTATAATCTGTCCAGAGGAGACCAACAACTGATCCAAATGGAATGAAATTCAAATAACAGGGCTTTTGTGATAATAAACAAGATCAATAGGGGACCTTTTTGAGCTGCATGCCTTCACTGTTCTTTCAAGAGCAATGACAGACCTGGCCTCTCAGCTGCCTATCAGCTATTTCCTCTATCTCAGATTGCTAGTTTGCATCATGCAGATCTGGACAAACAATCCACCTACCATTATTGTCACTATGGATAGAGAACAGGATAGATCATTGACTGGTAAAGAGTAGTGCATAAGGGAAGTACCAAAACACCTTTATAGGGGAGGTGGATGCAAGCTGATGAGGAAATGTGGCTATATGGAAGACATTATATAGAAAAACCTGGAAAATGTTGAATGTAAAATTCACTATTTTGGACAAGCACTCCAACCCCAGTAAATTTCGAACTGTCCTAAAGCAGTTTTAAGAGGACTTGTCTTTTTCCGAAGCACCAAAACGTGACTTTTTCCAAATCCTCCTACAGAGTCACATGCAGGTAAGACATTTTGATTTATATATAATATATATATATATATATATATATATATATATATATATAGAACAAAAATACAAATGCAACATGTGCTGGAAATAAGATTGCAGAAATGTTCTATATGCACAAAAAGCTTATTTTTCACATATTTGTTTACATCCCTGTTAGTGAGCATTTTATCCTTTGTCAAGATAATCCATCCACCTGACAGGTGTGGCATATCAAGAAGCTGATTAAAGAGCATTACACAGGTGCACCTTGTGCTGGGGGACAATAAACGGCCACTCTAAAATGTTTTGCTTTGTCACGCAAACAATGCCACAGATGTCTAAAGTTGAGGGAGTGTGCAATTGGCATGCTGACTGCAGGAATGTCCACCAGAACTGTTTCCAGAGAATTGAATGTTAATTTCTCTACCATAAGCTGCCTCCGTCGTTTTAGAGAATTTGTTAGTACGTCCAACCAGTCTCACAACCGCAGATCACGTGTACCCATGCCAACCTAGGACCTCAATACCCAGGTTCTTCACCTGCGGGATCGTCGGGGGAGGGGGGTCATGCTGAGGAGTATTTTGTCTGTAATAAAGCCCTTTTGTGGGGAGAAATGTTGAAATTGTTTATATTTTTGTTCAGTAGATTTGCATACACTTCAGACATATATACCACACCAGACACACCACAATGGGTTTCTACCCAAACCAAAAACAGATTTAATGCGTCACTCAGTTATAATAGAGCCATGTCATCATGGAATGCTCTGCCACCAGAGGTTAATGTTTTTTAAAGCAAGTTTAGCTTTACACAGTTAAAAACAACAAATTGTATCACAGCGCCTCTCCTCTTTCTAAATATCTCATTTAACTGTACTGTATATAAGAATATGAATAGTGTGTAAATAGTACAACTTTTACTTTGAATTTAATGTAATATCTCATGCTGTTCTTGTCTGTAACGGTTCTGTACTTTGTCATGCATTTGTATGTTTTGTGGACCTTCTGGAAGAGTAGCTGCTGCATGTGGGGCGGCAGGTAGCCTAGTGGTTAGTGCGTAGGACTAGTAACCGAAAGGTTGCAAGATTGAATCCCCAAGCTGACAAGGTAAAAATCTGTCATTCTGCCCCTGAACAAGGCAGTTGTTCCTAGGCTGTCATTGACAATAAGAAATTGTTCTTAACTGACTTGCCTAGTTAAATAAAGTGTTTTTTTAAAGTGCAGAAGCTTATGGGGATGCTAATAAACTAAACTCTCTCTTGGGCCTTCCAACAAAGTTCTCACTACCTCCTGCGTGGTCTTTTTTTATTTTTCCTTCCTTGGTCTTTGGGCTCTATGGCGCCATGTTGCTCCCTCGTTTGTTGAAACAACACTGAGCACAATATTAAGACAAAATACATTTATTTGTAGTGGTGTAAAGTATTTAAGTAAAAATAGTTTAATGTACTAATTAACTAGTGTTTTGGGGTATCTGTACTTTACTAATCATATTTTTGACAACTTTTGTGATGTTGGGTGCGTTTTTAAATTCACTCTGGAGTGCCAGAGCGCGCACTGTGCCGTTGTAGCGCTTCGCTTTAGGTGCGTTCAGAACGCACAATGGGCTGGCCGAGGAGTAGGGTTGATCCGAGCGTTCTGACCTCACAACGGCAGTCAAGCACCCAAGCTAACTGGCTAACGTTGGCTAGCTTGCTAGCTACTTCCAGACACAATTAATAGAACACATCACTCTGACCATTTTACTCGCCCTAGCAGAGCTGGTTAGGCTGTTATCCAGGGCGTTGGTGACTGTGCTGCTGGCAACAATTTAATTACACTTTTTTGTTGACAAGAGTGGTCTGAAATCGGAGTACACAGGCAGAGCGAATTTACGAACGCACCCATCATTGAAGAAAAGTCCGTCTCTTGATGTCATTAGTGGTCTACCTGAGTGGCCAACCTGCTACTGCAATATGATTATTTTATTGTAACAACATAATTTCAATGAATACTGAAATTATATGGAACCATTTGCATCGATAACATTTAATTACTGATTGAAATGTAAGATATATTTTTAGGGTATTAAAATAATTGTCCTCATAATTCATATTGGCAAACTGAATTTAAAGGAATTACGTGTAAGCAGTAAGCACATATTACACAGCCTTTTAGTGGTAAGATATATAAAAATATAAAAGTTGGAGGGGGAAAAAAGTCATTTGCAAAAGGAAAAACAGCAGTGATTTTACCTAATCTACAGTACTTCAGAGGTGCATTCAAAACGGTTTAAACATGGAATAAGTGGTACAAAATTAAAACATTTGCTTGCTTACAGAGCCTTGTTGGTAAAGTTTATGATTGTGATTATCTCTGTGTGTGTGTGTGTGTGTGTGTGTGTGTGTATATGTATATATAAATAATACACTCACATGGCATAAATAACTATTTAATACAATCTAATGATCAGAAATATTAAAGTTTCCTTTCATTCGCTGTTTGAAGAAGCTAAACATTTTCCACGTCAGTGTCATTTCCCTGACCTGTCTTCCTGATGGGACAAACACACCTGCCTCCTTGTCAAGCGCATGAAATGGACCAGAGGAGTTCATGCCAGGCCAGTGAGTACTCCATTGGATTGAAAAACGTTTAAAACACTCAACATTACACATTCTGAACACACCTAAACCGAGTCTGGTGGCTCATAAAACAATGGTAAATGGGCACAGCGCCATCTAGAGCATCTCAGTCAAACCTTCCTCACTTATAGCTATATCCCAACACTGAATATATATTCCATAGATCCTTTTAAATGATCACAGGTAATTGCATATGTTTGAATATAATGACAAGCTTCCAGAGACGTCTCAATGTCAAACCCAGAAAACAGCTATTACATCGCGGCTGATCCTCGGTATTGTCCTGTCACTCAAAACACACAATCACCACACATGAACAAGATCACCAGTCTAAAAAGGGTACTGAGGTGGGGGTTGAGGGGGGGTCACTGAGGGGCTGGAGGTGCATTTTGGGGCTGACCAGGGGATCAAATCAAAGTTTATTTGTCACGTGCGCTGAATACAACAGGTGTAGACCTTACAGTGAAATGCTTACTTACAGGCTCTAACCAATAGCGCAATGCACACAATGCAAACAGTCCGGTAGCCATTTGATTACATGTTCAGGAGTCTTATGGCTTGGGGGTAAAAACTGTTGAGAAGCCTTTTGTCCTAGACGTGGCACTCTGCTACCGCTTGCCATGCGGTAGTAGAGAGAACAGTCTATGACTGGGGTGGCTGTGGTCTTTGATAATTTTTAGAGCCTTCCTCTGACACTGCCTGGTGTAGACGTCCTGGATGGCAGGCAGCTTAGCCCCAGTGATGTACTGGGCCGTACGCACTACCCTCTGTAGTGCCTTGCAGTCAGAGGCAAAGCAATTGCCGTACCAGGCAGTGATGCAACCAGTCAGGATGCTCTCGATGTTGCAGCTGTAGAACTTTTTGAGGATCTCAGGACCCATGCCAAATCTTCTTAGTTTCCTGAGGGGGAATAGGCTTTGTCATGCCCTCTTCACGACTGTCTTGGTGTGTTTGGACCATTCTAGTTTGTTGTTGATGTGGACACCGAGGAACTTGAAGCTCTCAACCTGCTCCACTACAGCCCCGTCGATGAGAATGGGTGCGTGCTCGGTCCTCCTTTTCCTGTAGTCCACAATCATCTCCTTAGTCTTAGTTGAGGGATAGGTTGTTATTCTGGCACCACCCGGCCAGGTCTCTGACCTCCTCCCTATAGGCTGTCTCGTCGTTGTCTGTGATCAGGCCTACCACTGTTGTGTCGTCTGCAAACTTAATGATGGTGTTGGAGTCGTGCCTGACCATGAAGTCGTGGGTGAACAGGGAGTACAGGAGGGGACAGAGAACACACCCCTGTGGAGCTACAGTGTTGAGGATCAGCGTGGCAGATGTGTTGCTACCTGCACTCACCACCTGGGGGCGGCCCGTCAGGAAGTCCAGAATCCAGTTGCAGAGGGAGGTATTTAGTCCCAGGATCCTTAGCTTAGTGATGAGTTTTGAGGGTACTATGGTGTTGAACGCTGAGCTGTAGTCAATGAATAGCATTGTGGGTTGAGAGGGTACAGGGGTACTTGACTGTGGCTGGGGTAAATAACTACTTTTGGGCTTGGCCTGAGGTGGCTCCTTATGCCCTCCACCCTGCCCCTCTGACCACTTGAAGGCCATTTTGGGTTTGTCCTGCTCCCTTTTGGCCCATTTCCCATAGCCCTGTCTCTTATCGTCGCTGAAGTACACAGAGGGAGGAGTGAACTCTGACTCCCTATCATCCTGCCGCCGACTCGTCCACTCGCCCAAAAAGTCCACTAGGAAAGGAGTGTTGTCATATTGAAAAAAGAGAAGACAGTTAGTTAATGATCTAACCCTCCAGGCAGCATACAACTCTTTAGTGTCTCACTGGAGGAAATTACCAGAGATGATCTGACAGGCCTTGATTACAGCAAGCAGTCCTTGGTTACACCTGGATCTTTCCTGCTCTACTTTGCCATGTTATACATGTTATGCCAGTGTGATGGCAGTGATTCATCAATGATCACCATTCATTCTAAAAAAAAAAAAAAGATCCATGCCAATCGTGTCAACCAGAAACAAGGAGTAGTACCTTTTCCCCTGTCCCAATCTCTGACGTGGGGTACTCCTGACTTGGTGTCTCTCCTCTCTTGGATCTCTACCTCCAACTTCTTCACTGCAGGGGCCTCCTCATGGGCTTCATCCTCTTCTGAAGGAAGTAATATAAGAGACAACACTTACAACAGCATTCACTACAGTCCAAAGTATATACATAGAGCAGTATACAGTCATAGCCATACAATCTAGCGTGATCAGGTATCATTGTCCCCAATGCTGTATTATTGTGGGAGGTTCCTCTAACCGTGGTTGTGTCCAGCTCCCTGGTTGTCCTGTGTTCCGTCCAGCTTAGTCTTCATCTTCCTTTGCCTCACCTTGGCCAACTGAGCGTTCAGCAGAGCCTTCCTCTTCTCCTTCAACTGCTCCCTCTTACTGCGCTGGTCTGTCGTCTGAGAGAAAGAGAGGGAGAGAAAAGGAGAGATAATTAATCAAAATAAAAAATTGAATTAACATCAACAATCTGCTGATTGAACTGATAAGTAATATAAGAAGGTCCTAATCTCAGGGGTTGCGGAGGCTGAGAGTAACTCACCTGGTGTCTGAGCATGTCCAGAGTCTCTGTTTCCTGCGCTGCTCCTGGTCCTGAGAAAATGCAAAGTAGCCCACACCCAGCTCACGGGCCTCTGACATGGACAGACAGAGAGAGAACAGGGAGGAAAAGTAGCAGTGTGAGAGATGGAGGAAGAGGCGAGAGATCAGAGAAGAGACAAGTCAATCCACAGAGAACACACCTCTCAGGGTTTGGTTCAAAAAGTACAGTAAATTCAGTTTGATTACTGTATCTATGAAACCAGTGCCATGCCAACGTTGCTCCCTGATGTCCTCGTAGTGGATTCGTCCCACAGGCCCGTTCATGGCCTCCTCCCTCTCCCAGGCTTACCTCTGCAGCTCTCCACGCATGTCCTCTGACAGTCGGTCCTTCTCAGCCAGGTCACGTCTGTGTACAAACATTAAAAAACGAAGCTCAGAACAGTATTGTCATTAACATCTTCTTCTATGAACAAACTTACATTCACTTCCATGTTTGATCAGAGTAAAATATACCCTTTTCCCTGAAAGTCTAGGTCAATTTTCTTGAACCCTGGTAGGTCTTTCTTCATGCATCTCCAAGATCGTCCACCCTAAGGAGGAATCAGACAACGGCTTCTTCAATTCCTAACCCTCGACCACTCAATGACATCTACAGTCCAATACTCTGCCTCTGCTATAGATGAAATATACAGTAGTTTGGGGCTTCATGTGCTGTGCAGACATTACCATTCCTTGCCTGGGTTCTCAGGGGGTGGGTTGGGGGAGGAGCTCTCTCTATCCTCTCTCGCTCTCTCATTGGGCATGATTCTCTCTCTTGTCAATAATCTTCTGGGTGAAATCCACCAGGAAAAGTCCCTCTGTCTCCTCATCTGACACAATGGAAAAGAGGACTGTAATTCCAATGCGAGAAATACAAATGGCATATGCAGGGCCTTCACATGTCAACCTTACATACAGAATATGACAGCATGTAATGACCAGTGTAACGAATTACAAAACTATACCAGGAAAGTCTCCTTTGGTCATCTGCTCATACAGTTTAACTTTCTCCTCTAGTTTGCATCTGTGGACAAAGAGAGACATGGCAAACAGCAATGAGCTCTAATAGAAGGCACCGATGGTGTAGTAAATGTGTTTGTACTCACTTTGCCTGGTTCTCTTCCTCTGCCACCTGTTCCACAACTTTCTGTGCCGGAGCTGAAACACCCTCATTCTGTTTGATCCATACATTAGGTTTCTACACAGGGACAAGAACCCAATGAACGTTATGGAGGCGAAGTAGGTTGATTTACGTGTATCTGTACGGTACAAAGTTCAATACATACCTTGCTTTTGGGGGATTTGGCACTAGTCCCAGCATCTTGCCCCAATTGTTCATGTTTGAATTGCTCTTGTTTCCTGTAGAGTTCAGCTTTGAGATCAACCAGATGCAGAAAAAAAGAGTACAGTACAGTATCCTAGCTTGCTATGTGTTAGCGTGCTGGCTAGATAAGTTACAAGCGTTATCTAATCAGCTAGCTATGGTTCACACTGCTGACAGAAAATGTGACAATATTAATTATTGTAAACAAGTCAACGATGAAGCAGTCACTGCATATTGCTTTTTCTTTTTATCCATGGTTGTTAGATTTCGATATAGCAGCTCAAAGTCAGCTAGCTAGTGGAAGGCAACCATTCTACAACTCGGAAGCAGCCATGTTGTTTGGGTCACGTGATAATTTAAGGGTAGGTAGCTAAGTAGATTCAGGACTGCCACCTAGCGGTGTGGAGTAAGCAACTGGCAGTCTAAAAAAAATATTGATGCTTTCAATGTTGACATAATTCGTTTCTGGTTATAATGGATTTAGGCTCTTGAACATGCAGTTATGTAATATATGTATATGTATATCAGACCAAGTATAGACAGAGATTGTTATTTTACTATGTCTCAGGTATCAAATCAAATTTTATTTGTCACATGCTTCGTAAACAACAGGTGTAGACTAACAGTGAAATGCTTACTTAATGGTTATTTTCCAACAATGCAGAGTTAAATATAAAATATATATACATATATTATAACCAGAAATATACAATTTCGATGCTTATAATGATGCACAACATTCTGCCCATTAACAGCTGACAAAGAACGGAAAAACTGAAAGTTGAGATAATGTGTTCTTGGCATATTTCAGTACATAGGACAGTGAATATGTCTATTGTAGACTCAGGAAATGCAGAATGTTTCTGTTGATGGACCAGCAAACAGTTGCTCAGGTATGGGTACACATTCTAAAAGGGTCTAAAGCCCACATGACAGTGTGGTGTCATCATAATAGTATGATTAAAGGTGATAATCAGCAAGAACATTTCTGTTATCAGGTTGCAACTGTGCTATTCTTGTTCTTTTATCTATTCAAACATTTGAACAATCCATCTATTCCCAGTTCCATCAACCATGACTGTATTTGCTTTAATGTGCAAACATAGAAGCAAATATGTGTTTGGATTCCAAATGTCTCAGAGGTAAACATCAGAATAGGTATATATGGTGAAAAGAGGCCCTAGTCCAACCATATCAATGTCCAAGGTATATCTGGTGAGTATAACAATTCGTTTTCAATAAATAAGATATCAGAGGAGATTATATTTAGGTTGGGTATCTCTATTAATTTATACACAAGTAAAAAATATGTCACATTGTGCCATAGGAATGCTTTGGGTAAAAGCATCACAATATACAGTGCTTTAAAATGTTGTTACTTTGTATTTGGTGAGTTCTCTCTACGAAGCGCAAACAGCCATCCATTATGCTACTGAAGAGAAACACCGGTCTCACGATACTGATGCTGTGTACTCTGGCTCTGTGGGCCAAGTCAGTCAGTGCAGGCTCCAGCTTCCTCAGCCCCTCCCAGAAACCACAGGTAAGACAGGTAAGGTGTAGCAGACGTGTGTGTTTGTGAGTAAGGTTTATGAATTGTGTGTAAAATGTGTGTGAGTAATGTTATAGTAAATGTGTGAATAAGGTAGTGTGTGACTCACTGTCGTGGCCTGGCCCTGCAGGGTAAAGGGAAGCCCCCTCGAGTTGGTCGGCGAGACATTGAGAGCTTTGCTGAGCTGTTTGAGGGTCCCCTTCACCAGGAAGACAAACACAATACAGTAAGTGACACAAAGAAGGTTGCTGATGCACATGGATATACCTCTTACAAATAGCTCTACAAATCCAACACTGCTGCTGAATCCAAATCAACCCAATGCCCCTACCATCCACCCAGCCTAAGTCTCTCACTGTTTCCGCCTGTTATAGACCCCCCTCAGCTCCCAGCTGTGCCCTGGACACCATATGTGAATTGATTGCCCCTCATCTATCTTCAGAGTTTGTTGTGTTAGTTGACCTAAACTGGGATATGCTTAACACCCCGGCAGTCCTACAATCTAAGCTAGACGCCCTCAATCTCACACAAATTATCAAGGAACCCACCAGGTGCAACCCAAAATCCGTAAACATGGGCACCCTCATAGATAATATCCTGACTAAATTGCCCTCCAAATACACATATGCTGTTTTCAATCAGGATCTCAGCGATCACTGCCTCATTGCCTGCATCCGCTATGGGACAGCGGTCAAAGACCACCCCTCATCACTGTCAAACGCTCCCTAAAACACTTCTGCGAGCAGGCCTTTCTAATCGACCTCGTCCCGTCAGTCGAGGATGCCTGGTCGTTCTTTAAAAGTAATTTCCTCACCATCTTAAATAAGCAAGCCCCTTTCAAAAAATTTAGAACTAGGAACAGATATAGCCCCTGGTTCACTCCAGACCTGACTGCCCTCGACCAGCACAAAAACATCCTGTGGCGGACTGCAATAGCATCGAATTGTCCCCGCGATATGCAAATGTTCAGGGAAGTCAGGAACCAATACACGCAGTCCGTCAGGAAAGCAAAGGCTAGCTTTTTCAAACAGAAATGTGCATCCTGTAGCTCTAACTCCAAAAAGTTTTGGGACACTGTAAAGTCCATGGAGAACAAGAGCACCTCCTCCCAGCTGCCCACTGCACTGAGGCTAGGTAACACTGTCACCACCAATAAATCCACGATAATCGAGAATTTCAATAAGCATTTTCTCTACGGCTGGCCATGCTTTCCTCCTGGCTACCCCGATCCCCCCCCACGCTCAAGGTACTAAACGAAATCATAACCGCCATCGCTAAAAGATTGTACTGAGCAGCCGTCTTCATCGACCTGGCCAAGGCTTTCAACTCTGTCAATCACCGTATTCTTATCGGCAGACTCAACAGCCTTGGTTTCTCAAATAACTGCGTCGCCTGGTTCACCAACTACTTCTCAGACAGAGTTCAGTGTGTCAAATCGGAGTGCCTGTTGTCCTGACCTCTGGCAATCTCTATGGGGGTACCACATGCTTCAATTCTCGGGCCGACTCTTTTCTCTGTATATATCAACGACGTCGCTCTTGCTGTGGGTGACTCCCTGATCCACCTCTACGCAGAGTACACCATTCTGCATACATCTGGCCCTTCTTTGGACACTGTGTTAACAAACCTTCAAACGAGCTTCAATGCCATACAACACTCCTTCCGTGGCCTCCAACTGCTCTTAAACGCTAGTAAAACTAAATGCATGCCTTTCAACCGATCGCTGCCCGCACCCGCCCGCCCGACTAGCATCACTACTCTGGACGGTTCTGACTTAGAATATGTGGACAACTACAAATACCTAGGTGTCTGGCTAGACTGTAAACTCTCCTTCCAGACTCATATTAAACATATCCAATCCAAAATTAAATCTAGAATCAGCTTTCTATTCCGCAACAAAGCCTCCTTCACTCACGCCGCCAAACTTACCCTAGTAAAACTGACTATCCTACCGATCCTCGACTTCGGCAATGTCATTTACAAAATAGCCTCCAATACTCTACTCAGCAAACTGTTAATTTACTGAATTGTAATTACTTGCTACTATGGCCTATTTATTGCCTTACCTCCTCACGCCATTTGCACACACTGTATGTAGACTTTCTTTTTGATCAATTGTGTTATTGACTGTACGCTTGTTTATTCCATGTGTAACTCTGTGTTGTTGTTCGTGTCGCACTGCTTTGCTTTATCTTGGCCAGGTCGCAGTTGTAAATGAGAACTTGTTCTCAACTAGTCTACCTGGTTAAATAAAGGTGAAATTTAAAAAAGGGTCTAAAATGGCTTTATTAACATATTGCTTATCCCTATCTGTTGCTTTCAAAACCACCAAACATGCCAAGGGATGTTAAGGGCTAGGTTTAATTTGGATACTGATCAGCTCTGCCTGTTCTCAGATCAAGGCTCCTTTTGAGATGGGCATCACCATGAGTGAGGAGGAGTTCCAGGAGTATGGTGCCGTGCTGCAGAAGATCCTGCAGGACGTCCTGGGAGACACTGCCACTGCAGGTGCCCTGCGATGACATTTGAACTTACATACAGCACTACTACTCTAGTTGGATAGAGACAGTGGCGATTTTAGCCTGTAAATCTTGGTGGGGCAAACTCAACTTTTTATTTAATGCATACCAGCAAAGCCACTACACACAACACTAAACAAGACATTAATTGCACTATAACGGTGACAAACGGTGTCCACAAACTGTTAGGGCCTACATAAAGCTGTCCCAATAGCAGAGTCCCAACAGCAGTCCCAACACCTTACCACTGCTACACCTGGTTATCAGCTGAGCCTTGTCTGTCAGCAAAACAGTTCATTCAGCCTCATTTGCTACATATTTTTTTTAAAACAGCTGATATGGCTGACTTGCTTAAACAAATGTGGTTTCTACTGACAATTGAGATGTACATACTATAATACAAGAGAACGGATCAGAGGTAATCCGTAATTTCGATTAAGACATTAATGAGCGAGCTAAGACAGACGTAGTCAATATAACTATCTGTTCAGTATTTTTTAAATGTACAGCAACAGAATTCAGAACAATTGTCCAGTGGCTGTGTTCTTTTGCACATCTTAATCTTTTATTTTTATCGGCCAGTCTGAGATATGGCTTTTTCTTTGCAACTCTGCCTAGAAGGCCAGCATCCCAGAGTTGCCTCTTCACTGTTGAGACTGGTGTTTTGCAGGTATTATTTAATGAAGCTGCCAGTTGAGGACTTGTGAGGCATCTGTTTCTCAAACTAGACACTGTAATGTACTTGTCCTCTTGCTCAGTTGTGCACCGGGGCCTCCCACTCCTCTTTCTTTTGTGGTTAAAGTCAGTTTGCGCTGTTCTGTGACGGGAGTAGTATACAGCATTGACCGAGATCTTCAGTTTCGTTGAAATTTCTCACATGGAATAGACTGACGAGTTTCAGAAGAAAGTTCTTTGTTTCTGGACATTTTGAGCCTGTAATCGAACCCACAAATGCTGATGCTCCAGATACTCAACTAGTCTAAAGAAGGCCAGTTTTATTGCTTCTTTAATCGGAACAACAGTTTTCAGCTGTGCTAACAATTGCAAAAGGGTTTTCTAATGATCAATTAGCCTTTTAAAATGATAAACTTGGATTAGCTAATGCAACATGCCATTAGAACACAGATGGTTGCTGATAATGTACGCCTATGTAGATATCCATTTTTAAAAAATCTGCCGTTTCCAGCTACAAGTCATTTACAAAATTAACTGTCTACACTGTGTTTCTGATAAATTTGATGTTATTTTAATGGACAAAAATTTTGCTTGAACAGTAGTGTATATTCATTTTTTTGCTCAAAGCCCCACCTGCCCTGAATGACAGGTTGCCACTGGATACACTGCCTGTTCATGATGGTAGCTATAACAATTCATTAGCACATATTTGGAATTAACCATATTTGGAGCCAAAGAACAGTCATCTGTCAAATCTAAACCATCAGACAGACAGCAGAGTGCATTAAATGTTCCAGAGCAGCATTGTTTAAAATCATGTTTCTGTGTTTCAGAATGATCACAACTTGGCATAGACACGGAATACAAAGAACCTCCCATTTCCTGTTCTCCAACTTTCTTTTCTCAATTTGTCTTATACCTGATTTACTGTGTGAACATCATTTGAATTGTAAAAGATGAATAAAATAACACTGCTTCATTACTCCCTGGGTCATTTTGGGTATTTGAACAGATCTCTCATCCTTATCTTCAAAGAGTTCTCTAGTAAAAATACTTTCTTAGATTGCGGCTCATAATGGCAAAAAATCTGAATTTGAGCGCCAGGAGAATATGAAACAGCCCATCGATCTCACTAAATCTGCCAGAAATAATTATTCTTATAAATCCCCTCAGCTGTTTCCTGCAAGTATAACTCATTTGTTCTGGTCAGATTACAGTCACAGTGCAGTGAATAGGACGCTTGACATAACCCTGTGAAACATGCTAAATTATGACCATTGAAGGAAAGAACCCTCCTCTCTTTGTGTCTTGTTTAATATCTGTTTCAGTTTAGCTGAAGAGGCCGCTACTCAGACCTGGGGAACTAGGGCACCTCTGGCAGTGGGCTGTGGGCCACGTGTTTTATTAGAAGGCCTCGTCTCTACCTCCAGGCTGCCCTTCCTACAAGAGTGTACTCGCATATCCGGACCTATATACAAACAGGCTCAAGTAGAACACAAAACAGTTACATGGGAAACGTGTGTCCATGAATAACTCAAAATCATTCAGTTCAGTAGAGGCACTTAGGTACCATTCACACATTGAACCCATTGTCCTAGCCGCTTTTCCACCTTGATCTGGTGTGATGATAGTGTCTCTCTGGATGTGTCACTGGGTACTCCTGTCAATCATTCTCAAATGGAAATGCTGAAGCTAAACTCTCTTTCTTAACCCATCTCTGACTGCTCACAGGAAGTGGCTAATGGACAGGCCACTCAACCTTATTTCTCCCTAACGCCGGAGATGTTCAGCCTGGTTCCCCCATACAAAACACTACAGAAATCTGTATAAGACAAGGCCCTATATGGACATTCTACTCAGTTTCCCTCTAGTCTATACAACCCCCTGCAAACCCTTTACACACTTAACATCTTTCCTTAGTGTATCAGACTTGAAGCATACACAATTCCTTCCCATCAAACTACACATAAAAACTGACTGAATTGACACCAGTGGAACTAAGGTATAACTTCAAGAGTAAAGTATTAACCTTTAAAAAAATGCCTTTGCACATAACAGGCTTGTTATACCATTACCAACCACTGAGTACACCAGCACCCTCAGAGGTATTTACCTGTTGAGAGTAAATTGGCCTAATGCAGCAGACTCCATGTTCTTGATAGGAGAGGAGTTTAATGAGGGGCGCTGGAGAAAGAGCTGTATTCAAAGGACCAAAGTGCTCATGTATCAATTCACATAAAAATCAGGAGAAAGTAAAAATAAGCTTTTAATTGAGTAAATAACAGCCTTTTGATAGTGAGGAAGGAACCAGGAAGGAAGGCTTCTACATCGACTAAATCAAAACCAAACCATTTCACAAGTCAGCAAAACAACACATGCAGACAGGAGGAAAAGAAATACACACCAAAATTAAACGAATTAAAGCTTCCGTCAAATCTAATAAAAAAATATGTAAAAATAAAATAGGATTTGGATTCCAGTCGATGCATATGGAGCCTTATGTTCAGGGTGAGATCATAGTTGCTGAAACCATTGGGATCTTTTAGAACAGAGTGAAGCTCAAACTGAGCATTTCATGCTCCTAATGCCTGCTAGCCTGTTTCAGACTTAACTCCTAAAACTATGCAAGGGCTTGGGGCCAGCTAAAACAAAGCTTCACAACTACATCCTTTTTTCCTCTTACCTTATATACATTTTTCTGCAATGCGTTAACTACCAAGACGTTAAATGCCACAGGCAGCAAACAAAACCAGTTTGGAAAACATAGTTGATTTATTCTATATATTGTTTTACGATTATTATTTAACGTGAACCTTCGATAACACAATTCTCTCCTCCATGAGGCTGCCTATGTTTGAGGAGACCGAGTGTGTGTCAGGTCACTACGACAGCTACACCTTGTACTTTCCATGCCTACAAGGGTGGTAGTCATGGCCTCCGTGGTGACCTTCCCTGTCGTCGTGGTCATATGCCGTAGAGCTGGGTGGTGTTGCGTCGGATCGTGGTGAGCACCGTGGTGATGCTTTCTCCCTTCAGAAGGCTGATCTCACGCAGGGTGTGAATACCCATGCCTGGGTGGGCAAACCTACAGACATCTTTACTAACCTACCGGTACACAGAGAACAAAAATGATTTACATACATGCACTGTCAACCTTAAACTTTCACCTGTATACGCCTAGCTTGTGAATCGGTGCCCGTCGAACCACCCTCCCAAATGTGTGTTGTCGTGTGGTGTTTGTGTGTACCTGTCGGGGCAGGAAATAGGGTGCGTCTGTCTCCAGGAGGATGCGGTCGAGGGGGATCTTGCGGATCGCGTCACGTGCCTCGTATGCACTAGGGTAGGTGATGAGAGCCGTGAAGCCCACACACAGGTTGGGAAACTCCTTCAGGAAGGGCTCGATCACCGGGTAACTGTTGGTGAAACAGTGTCTGTGGAAAAGAAAGGCAGATGTAAGTCTAAGTTTAAGAAACATTCCTTGTGCCTTGTAATTCTGTTACCAAAAAAATATGTTTTAAGACATGCTCCAGTACTTTGGCGACTAGTAAGTATATATTTTTTTTACCTCCCACTTTAGGCTGGATGTTACAATGTGTAGTTCCATACATGCATAATCTATGAGCAGAATTACTGACTTACCTCAATTAGCCACGAAATCCTTAGTTTGAAAGTGACTGTTTTCTGGAAGCCGTGTGGCACCACTTCCCCTACATTTCCCCCCATGTGGACCAGCCCCTAGCAATTTGAGTTCCAGCCAATAAGATTCAGCCCCTCGCCATTTGAGTGACAGCTAGCAAGAATCACACACAGTAGAGCAAGAAAGAGAGCAATGACATGGTGCACATATGATTTTTTTCAGGGACCACTTTTGGCTCGTGGGTGCTACTTTCAGAACTACTCGCTAAAAAGAATACAAAAGTAATGGAGAATCCCTTTAAGATATTTTATTTCTCTCCCTCATGAGGGAAGATAATGAAAGTTCACAGACTTATAACAAGTAATGGTAGACCTACCAATTAGTTAGTGATTTACTGATATCAAATTCTCTTATGAATTATTACGTGATTAAAACTCGTCATTCTGTTACAAAATTAGTAACAGAATTACCAAAACAGTAATGGAATTACAGATACTGAATTGGCTACAATGGGAAATCGTAGCAGCCACAAACCACAAGTTGTGTCACCTGCTACTGTTTTCCCTTCCACTGGCATACTGTTGTGTTCAGCTCAAAACTGTTTGGTTTGTGGCTGCTTTGTGTTAAACCAAGTGTTAAAACAGTCTGTCTTGACAACCACTTCCTCTCCAGTTAATGTCACCTACCCTCAGCTCTTACCGACACCTACCCATGAGCCCCCTCTTTTTCCATTTACTGTTACCAGCGTCCTCACCCACTGAGCACTGACCGACACCGGTCATCCATTGACGTCGAAAAGTAGTTGAAATTTGGTCAGTCCACCCTGACGTTAATGTTAACGTCCACAGATGGACCGGACCAAATCTGAACCTATCATAGATATGTTTCACAAGTTTGGACAGCATAGTACAGTGAGAGCACAGTCCAATACATTAGTACAATACAGTAAAGAAAAGTAGAGTACAGTATATTGTAATGTACTAAATTATACTGTAATCCACTCTACTGTGCTATATTGTACTGCACTCTTACTCTACTGTGCTGCAATATCCAAACTTGTGAAACATGGAGAATGACATTCATATGCATTTCTGTGTAGTACAGATCAGGGACCTATGATGTAAATCCACTTCACTTACTGTAGTTAAAAAACAAAGCAGATATTTCAGTTTTTGGAAAAGGTGGTCGCATAAAAACACTGAAGGAGATTTTACCATAATTCTGTTAGCAAAGTTATCATCTGCACAGTTCTTCCACTAAACTTGTTTTTGTAATTTTTTCTGTGGAAGTTGTTCAAAGTAGTCCTTGTGTATAGACGGGTTGGTTGTTAAGCAACAAAACCGACGTGTACGCGACTATGGGGCAAACCAGACGAGGTTGACTTAGACTGTTGACAACATGTAAACTATAGTTAGTCTGCAATGTTTATTGAAAACATACATTTGCGGAATGAGCACTTCTCAAATACATTGCTAGTTGTTGCTCATCTAGCTAGCAAATTGTTTTGCCATATTAGCATAGACATGACATCAGTCAAAACAAGACATGGTATCAAGAACAAGAAACCTACAATTCCCCACATGGCAGCTTCTTGTCATTGTTGATAGCCATCTGGCCATCCAGAATCACTACACAGGCTTCTGCCCCATTGAAGCGTGCGCATCGTTTTCCTGATGCTAACCCGTCTATAGAGTTGTATGGATTGTTAAACTTTGAAATCAATGGTTTTTGTTCAGCACACATTTTAAAAGTGAAACAAAAACCAGTCAAATTGTAATTCTGTTACTGTGGAATTCCCCATGAACAGTATCACAGTCACACACACATGCAGACACTGACCTGTGGATTTTGTAGTCCTGGGGCACACACTTCTTCATGATGAGCAGCAGGTCATCGTCTGCGTCCCTGCAGTGGATCACCAGAGGCTTGTTCATAGCCACAGCCAGTTTCAGCTGACGTTCAAACACCTACAGGGGGCGCCAAACACTCAACACCATCACTACCTCCACCAAGCAGCAGCTAATTAACTACTTCAAATGGATCAGTTGAATGAGAGGGAGAAAATTCAGCTCTGATCATACCTCTTTCTGCCTGGATGTGTTGGTGGAGTTCTTATGGGAGTAGTCCAGGCCAATCTCGCCAAAGGCTATAGCTTTAGGGTGTCGCATGGCCATTAGAATGCTACGCTCGTGGACCTCAGAGTACTCCTTGGCGAAGTGGGGGTGGCACCCAAACGCCCCCCAGACCAGCTCCTCCGCCAGCAGGCCCTCCCACAGCGCTTCCCGCACCATGATCCGAGGGTTGCAGAAGTCGGCGATGCAGCCGTGAAAATCAGTCGGGAAGCTGCTCTGATGCAGGCTGCGGAAGCGAGCAAAGGTGCCCCGGAAGCCCAGCTTGCCCCACAGCATGTCCAGGTGGCAGTGGGTGTCCACGAAGCCATGTTGGCTCGCCCTCCGCTGGGAGGGGTCGCATGCCCAGATAGGCTCCACCCCCACTGACATTCTCCTGGTGTTGGTGCTGTTGTCATAGCACCTGGAGGGGGAGGAAGAGGAGGGGCCTCCGTCAGAGTACCTTCGGAAGGTCTGTTCACAGGGGCGGTAGGGGCTGGAGAACAGGGGGTGGATTTTGTGTGTAGCAGGCGAAGTGTTGCTGGAGCGAATAGCAGGCTCCCACAGAGCAAAGGGGTCCGGGGAGGAGGAGACACTGCTGGGGGAGCGCGGGGCACCGATGCCCCCCATGCCAGTCCTGGGTGTCCCGGGGGCAGGCGGCTGTGCACTGTTTGGCTTCTCTGGGGGGATTTGCTTGGAGGAAATGAACACCGTCCTCCATGACTGAGGGAAGGGCTGAGCTGGGCTCTCACTGGGTGACTGAACAACACCATTCAGTCTGTTTGTAGAGGGGGAGGTGAGAGAGGGTGCTGTAATACTACTACTCTGAGCATTCACAGCAGGAAAGTTGAGTTTCCAGGTGTCTGGGTGGTATGTTTGAGGCTTCGTGAAGTAAAGTAGAGAGTTAGGAATGTAGTCCAGAGCAGGTAAGGAGGAGTCACTGCTGCTGACCTCTCTCTTGGGCTCCACCGTGGCAGTGGAATGCGATGGAGACTCCTCCTGGGAGAAGGTCTCCACCACCACAGGGTCCTCAACATCTGACCAATCAGGGGAGTCATCCCTTTTCAGCACCACACTCTGAGATGGAAAAGGAGAGAATAGAGAGATATTTCTGTTGAATAATAATATAGGTTCAGGAACAAAATATTTATCTTAATTGAACCGCCCCCAACCAATTATCCATACTACACATGTAAATCCCTGCTAACCAACCTTTGGAACCTTCTTTCCTGTGACTCACCCTTGTGTCTTTTTTGAGACCAGTGTTCTCATCCTGTGTCCCTGTTTCCTCAAACACCATTGGGCGGGAATAGTAGTCTACGCCCTCGAGGGGAGCCATGTCCTCTGACTCGCTCTCTGACTGGGCTGAGCAGCAGTCCAAGTCAAGAGCCGTGCAGTCGTCTGGTTCCAAACTGGGCATGTCGTCATTGGCTGTGTCCAAAGACTGGTTCTTTTTTGTGGACTTCTTGGCGAAAGAAGGGCTTTTCTCGGCAGTTGCTTTGGCCGGGGACTGCTTCTCTCCTCCTCCCCTGATAGCGGCGGTCAAAGCCTTCAGGTAAATTGCCTTCGACCCCTCCTGTGGGGTCCGGTCTTTCCTCTTCAGGCCACAGGCTGAAGGTGTAGGTGAGGAGACACGGCTTTCTGACTGGGATGTTGTGTCCTTGAGTACCGCCTAAGGGAAAAAAAAATTGACATAGATATATCCAATGGAAGCAACACCAGTAAATGACATGTAACACTGGCCATCTGAGTTCATGTAGGAGAGGAGGCAAAGAAAGATGACATTTGGGAGAACAGAGCAATGGTCCGTGCATTGAATTGCTTAGCAGAGTCCACAGTCATGATTTACCTTGGACTCGGAGGGAGTGAGATCTTTCAGACATTTTCTGGAGAGATTCCTGAGCCCCTTGATTTTCCCTGTGAAGAGGTTGCTCCCGCTGGGTTCGTCTGGCGAGGTGACCTTTCTCTTGGGTGTGTCTAGGCAGATGTCCTCCAGCTCTCCCAGGCCAGCCGACACGTTCAGATCAGAGGCATTCAAAACCTCACTGGGCGACACACTCCAGCGGGTGGGCTTGGGTGCGCCACCATTGCTCTTGTGGAACTTTGTAGGCGAGCCGAGTGTTGACCGTAGCCAGTCAAACTTCACCTTCTCTCTGTTGTTGCTGTCCATATCAGAAACCCTAGTCAAAAATACAAGCAAAAGAGATGTCTGCATTATTAGTCACTAAAGTCAAACAATATCTTAAAATTGTCTTCAGAACAAGCATATAGTTCAGTGATTTGTATCTTCCCAATGTATCAGACACATCACAATTTGAAAAACACCAATAGACAACAATTTGTTAAAGTTAAGTTTTACCCTGCAGAGCTGTTTCTTTCAACCGAATTATGTTATTTTCTGTAGAAACAGACCTGAAACTTTGTTCTCCATTTGTCTTTCCAAGAGGGTTAGCACAGAGGCATAATTTCTCCCTAATGAAATCACAGAAGAAAAAAAGATGGATAACAAAGTTTCCGTTCTGTTTAAAGATGTGAAGTTTCCGACTACAGACAGGCTTGTTAGCTAGGTAGCTAACTAACCTTCACAAATCAACCTTATTTTCTTTCTCACGTGTCAAAGCCACATCTCTGGTCTGGATACTGTGGCTAGTAAAATTTGGTCTGACATGTAAATTACAGGATTCTGCTACCATGCGTTAACTCAGTTGCTACCTAACCTAGCTAGCTAATGTTACCTACCTAGATACCTAGCTTAATATGTTAGCTTGGATCACATCACTTTGTTATCATCAAAATGGGTACATTACCTAATATAACATCTGATATAAGACTGATCAAATATTTACAAAACATGTATTCGAAGTGCAATTCGATCGGAGACTATATAGCTAGCTAGTTTAACAACTTTACCTTCTATGAGAATTCTGATGACAGAAACTAGCTAGCTAACTGTAAAACAGCCACGTGCGCACTGATGAGCAAATCCACGTGACTGATTTGACGTCAAAGGGACATTTGTGATTGATTCATTGGTTGGGGTCTTTGCTGATGAGAAAAAATGTATGTCAAGCAAATACTCTTCAAGGCACCCCAAAATCAAGGGCACAATGTGGGGGAGGATGATTGACCCTACAAACCGATCTAAGGTCAGATCTTGCGTCGTTTCCTAATTGTTTCTGGAAAGGTAAACTGATTCTAGATCTGTCAATTTGCGAGTTCATATGAAATCTTTCAATCCCTGCCATTTTGCAAGACTCCACTTGATGGCAGTGTTGTTACTACTCGGATGAATGAATAAATGCATGAATATTCTTTGCACAGATTCAATTTGTCATGGTTGTAACAGTCTAGTGTAAGTCGTAGGAGTCAATAAATGATCATATCTTAGCCCACTATGTTGTCAGTCTGGTTGGTACCAGGTATAACAATTATTAAAGGTATAGCTATGTATGCCATCCATCTAATTGTCAAGGTTAATTGGACAGATCTAGAGACCCCACCCACCATACAGCTCAAACATTACATTTTAGTTTCATATGACTGAATTCTAGGAAAACAATTATCAATACAAACAGGCTTATCTATGTTGACCCTCTTAACCTCTCAGAACTGATTAAGTTAGACTGTTGCATAAGAATAAATATGTTTTTCTATTCCTGCAATTACTACTGTCCCCCAATCCTCTCTCCTTTGACTTTGTATCAGTCATCAGTAGTGGTGTACTGCAATGTAATTACAAGAGACCCAATACAAATAAGCCAATATTCGGGTCAGATAAGGCAAGCTCAAGATGTCCACATGCTCTTGATGGAATAAATGTAACAGTATAACTTTAGTACGTCCCCTCGCCCCGACACGGGCGCGAACCAGGGACCCTCTGCACACATCAACAACTGACACCCACGAAGCATCGTTACCCATCGCTCCACAAAGGCCACGGCCCTTGCAGAGCAAGGGGCAACACTACATCTAGGTTTCAGAGCAAGTGACGTAACTGATTGAAACGCTACTAGCGCGTACCCGCTAACTAGCTAGCCATTTCACATCCGTTACATAAACATATCAGATTATTCATAGGTGAGATACTTAGCTATTGCCAAGATTTTATGATTGACAAGATAAGTTGGTTACAATTAGTATGTATAATTCAACTCTCTCATAACGGTTGATAAATGGGAATAAAACCTGAAAAAATGGTACTTGGAAGTTTACAATCTTGGCAACGTCATGTATAGTGATTGACAGCTTCAGAATATGATTTCTGGGGAAACTTAATAAACCTCTCAATAACAGAATCTACCTTTGAAGTCCTTTAATATTATTCATCATTTGTCATTTACAAACACTGTTTCATTCAACCATCAGAGTGCATAATTCATACTTGGTCAGTAATAGTATTTAAAAGTACTGACAGAAAAAATAAAATGTATGAGCACAGCAGTGGTGTAACGTACTTAAGTAAAAAATACTTTAAAGTACTACTTAAGAAGTTTTTGGGGGTATCTGTCCTTTACTATTTATATTTTTGACAACTTTTACTTCATCATACATTTTCCCTGACACCCAAAAGTACTCATTACATTTTGACTGCTTAGAAGGACAGGAAACCGGTCCAATTCACACACATATCAAGAGAACATCCCTGGTCATCCCTACTGCCGCTGATTTGGCGGACTCACAAACACAACTGCTTCGTTTGTTAATGATGTCCGAGTGCCTCTGGTGATCCATAAATTTAAAAAACAAGAAAATGGTGATAATGCCGCTGGAGGGGATGGCTGCCGTTTTACGAGCTCCTTACCAAATGTGCTATTGTGTGTGTTTTTTCGCATTGTTCGTAACTTAGTTTGTACATAATGTTGCTGCTACTGTCTCTTATGACCGAAAAGAGCTTCTGGATATCAGAACAGCGATTACTTATCTCGAACTGGACGAAGATTTTTTCTTCAATGAAGACAAGATGGAAATATATGGGATGGAGGTTCAAAATCAAATCAAATTTTATTTGTCACATACACATGGTTAGCAGATATTAATGCGAGTGTAGCGAAACGCTTGTGCTTCTAGTTCCGGCAATGCAGTAATAACCAACAAGTAATCTAACCTAACAATTCCACAACTACTACCTTATACACACAAGTGTAAAGGGATAAAGAATATGTACATAAAGATATATGAGTGATGGTACAGAACGGCATAGGCAAGATGCAGTAGATGGTATAGAGTACAGTATATACATATACATATGAGATGAGTAATGTAGGGTATGTAAACATTATATTAAGTGGCATTGTTTAAAGGGGCTAGTGATACATTTTTACATAATTTCCATCAATTCCCATTATTAAAGTGGCTGGAGTTGAGTCAGTATGTTGGCAGCGGCCACTAAATGTTAGTGGTGGCTGTTTAACAGTCTGATGGCCTTGAAGCTGTTTTTCAGTCTCTCGGTCCCTGCTTTGATGCACCTGTACTGACCTCGCCTTCTGGATGATAGCGGGGTGAACAGGCAGTGGCTCGGGTGGTTGTTGTCCTTGATGATCTTTATGGCCTTCCTGTGACATCGGGTGGTGTAGGTGTCCTTGGGGTGCCCCAAGGTGTCCTTGGGGTGCATCCTTGGGGTGCATTGTGAGAATTTGTCGGCGAGGGGGTAACTCGCCTCTACGATCCATTCTATTGGCCAACGTGTAAACTCTGGAGAATCAACTGGGTGATCTCCATTCAAGATTATCCTACCAACGGGACATTAAAAACTGTAATATCATATGTTTCACCGAGTCGTGGCTGAACGAAGAATCAGATAATATACAACTGGCTGGGTTTTCAGTGCATCGGCAGGACAGAACAGCTCCGTCTGGTAAAACAAGGGGTGGGGGTGTGTGTCTATTTATCAATAACAGCTAGTGCACGATGTCTAATATTAAGGAAGTCTCAAGGTATTGCTCGCCTAAGGAAGAGTACCTCATGGTAAGCTGTAGACCACACAATCTACCAAGAGAGTTTTCATCTATATTTTTTTGAGCTGTCTATTTATCACTACAAACCGATGCTGGTACTAAGACCGCATTCAACAAGCTGTATAAGGCCATAAGCAAACAAGAAAATACTCATTCAGAAGCGGCGCTCCTAGTGGCTGGGGACTTTAATACAGGCAAACTTAAATCCGTTTTACCTCATTTCTACCAGCATGTCACGTGCAACCAGAGGGGGAAAAAATCTAGACCACCTTTACTCCACACACATAGACTCTCCCTCGCCCTCCATTTGGCAAATCTGACCATAATTCTATCCTCCTGATTCCTGCCTACAAGCAAATACTAAAGCAGGAAGTACCAGTGACTTGATCAATACGGAAATGGACAGATGATGCAGATGCTAAGCAGCAGGACTGTTTTGCTAGCACAGACTGAAATACGTTCCGGGATTCATCCAAAGGCATTAGGGAGTATACCACCTCAGTCACTGGCTTCATCAATAAGTACATTGACGACGTCATCCCCACAATGACCGTACCTATATTTCCAAACCAGAAGCCATTGATTACAGGCAAAATCCACACAGAGCTAAAGGCTAGAACTGCAACTTTCAAGGAGCGGAACACTAATCCTGACGCTTATAAGAAATCCCACTATGCCCTCAAACGAACCATCAAACAGGCAAAGTGTCAATACAGGACTAAGATAGCACCCACATCGGTAGCTAAGAAGTGCTTTGAAAGGCTGGTCATGGCTCACCATCATCCCGGAAACTCTAGACCCACTCCAATTCGCATACCGCCCCAACAGATCCACAGATGACGCAATCTCAATCGTACTCCACACTGCCCTTTCCTACCTGGACAAAAGGAACACCTATGTGAGAATGCTGTTCATTGACTACAGCTCAGTGTTCAACACCATAGTGCCCACAAAGCTCATCACTATGCTAAGGACCCTGGGACTAAACACCTCCCTCTGCAACTGCATCCTGGACTTCCTAATGGGCCGCCCCCAGGTGGTAAGGTTAGGCAACAACACATCTGCCATGCTGATCCTCAACACGGGGGCCCCTCAGAGGTGCATGCTTAGTCCCCTCCTGTACTCCCTGTTCACCCATTGCTGCGTGTCCAAGCACGACTGCAACACCATCATTAAGTTTGCTGATGACACAACAGTGGTAGGAATGATCATCGACAACAATGAGACAGCCTATAGGGAGGTGATCAGAGACCTAGCAGTGTGGTGCCAGGACAACAACCTCTCCCTCAACGTGAGCAAGACAAAGAAGCTGATCGTGGACTACAGGAAAAGGAGGCCCGAACATGCCCCCATTCACATCGACAGGGCTGTATCGGACCGTTAAGTTCCTTGGTGTCCACATCACCAACAAACTATCATGGTCCAAACCTACCAAGACAATCGTGAAGAGGGCACGACAACACATTTTCCCCCGGGACACTGAAAAGATTTGGCATGGGTCCCTAGAGCCTCAAAAAGCTGTACCATCGACAGCATCCTGACAGGTTGCATCACCGCCTGGTATGGCAACTGCTCAGCATCCGACCGTAAGGCGCTACACAGGGTAGTGCGTACGGCCCAGTACATCACTGGGGCCAAGCTTCCTGCCATCCAGGACCTACAGTTGAAGTAGGAAGTTTACATACACTTAGGTTGGAGTCATTAAAACTAATTTTTCAACCACTCCACAAATTTCTTGTTAACAAACTATAGTTTTGGCAAGTCGGTTAGGACATCTACTTTGTGCATGACACTAGTCATTTTCCCAACAATTGTTAACAGACAGATTATTTCACTTATAATTCTCTGTATCACAATTCCAGTGGGTCAGAAATGTACATACACTAAGTTGACTGTGCCTTTAAACAGCTTGGAAAATTCCAGAAAATGATGTCATGGCTTTGGAAGCTTCTGATAGGCTAATTGATATCATTTGAGTCAATTGGACGTGTACCTGTGGATGCATTTCAAGGCCTACCTTCAAACTCAGTGCCTCTTTGCTTGACATCATGGGAAAATCAAAAGAAATCAGCCAAGACCTCAGAAAAAAAATTGTAGACCTCCACAATTCTGGTTCATCCTTGGGAGCAATTTCCAAACTCCTGAAGGTACCATGTTCATCTGTACAAACAAGAGTACGCAAGTATAAACACCATGGGACCACGCAGCCGTCATACCGCTCAGGAAGGAGAAGTGTTCTGTCTCCTAGAGATGAACGTACTTTGGTGCAAAAAGTGAAAAACAATCCCAGAACAACAGCAAAGGAACTTGTGAAGATGCTCGAGGAAACAGGTACAAAAGTATCTATATCCACAGTAAAACAAGTCCTATATCGACATAACCTGAAAGGCTGCTCAACCAGGAAGAATCCAATGCTCCAAAACCGCCATAAAAAGCCAGACTACGGTTTGCAACTGCACATGGGGACAAAGATCGTACTCTTTGGAGAAATGTCCTCTGGTCTGATGAAACAAAAATAGAACTGTTTGGCCATAATGACCATCGTTATGTTTGGAGGAAAAAGGGGGATGCTTGCAAGCCGAAGAACACCATCCCAACCGTGAAGCACGGGGGTGGCAGCATCATATTGTGGGGGTGCTTTGCTGCAGGAGGGACTGGTGCACTTCACAAAATAGATGGCATCATGAGGTAGGAAAATGATGTGGATATATTGAAGCAACATCTCATGACATCAGTCAGGAAGTTAACGCTTGGTCACAAATGGGTCTTCCAAATGGACAATGACCCCAAGCATACTTCCAAAGTTGTGGCAAAATGGCTTAAGGACAACAAAGTCAAGGTATTGGAGTGGCAATCACAAAGCCCTGAACTTAAGCCCATAGAAAATTTGTAGAACTGAAAAAGCGTGTGCAGAACTGAAGAACTGAAAAAGAGTGTGCTAGCAAGGAGGCCTACAATCCTGTCTCAGTTACATCAGCTCTGTCAGGAGGAATGGGCCAAAATTCACCCAATTTATTGTGGGAAGCTTGTGGAAGGCTTCCCGAAACGTTTGACCCAAGTTAACCAATTTAAAGGCAATGCTACCAAATATGAATTGAGTGTATGTAAACTTCTGACCCACTGGGAATGTGATGAAAGAAATAAAAGCTGAAATAATTCATTCTCTTTACTATTACTCTGACATTTCACATTCTTAAAATAATGTGGTGATCTCAAATGACCTAAAACAGGGAATTTTTACTAGGATTAAATGTCAGGAATTGTGAAAAACTGAGTTTAAATGAATTTGGCTAAGGTGTATGTAAACTTCCGACTTCAACTGTATATCACTCCAGTATTAATGGGAGATCGATGAGGGGAAAAAATGATTTAATCAATTTTAGAATAAGGCTGTAACGTAACAAACTGTGGAAAAAGGGTAGGCGTCTGAATACTTTCTGAATGCACTGTAAGCATTTTTAAAACCAAACACTTTTACACTTTTACTCAAGTAGTATTCTACTGGGTGACTTTCACTTTTATGCAAGTCATTTTCTATTAAGGTACTTGACTTTTACTCAAGTATGACAATTGGGTACTTTTTCCACTACTGGATCACAGTAGCAAGAATACATGAAAGGCAAGAATGATTTAGCAAACTTCAAACATTGAAATTAGCAACAGATTCTCCTTCTTCAGACTATTGGTAATCCCAGGGTTTTGTTGGCTCCAAATCTGTGTCCATGTCCTAGAACATTTTGAGCTACATCATCACCAGTCACCTGGGTAGGTGATATAGTCATGCTGTTACTCTAAAATATAGGCACTGCTTTGGCCCTCAGTGAATCAGTCAAAAACACTTTTATGGAGACACCAATCAAATCCCCTGCAAAGTAGGCAGGTCAGAGAATATAGTATTCCTATCAAGCTGTATGTTAGCTGACATTTCGATGTATAGGCAGTAATACTGTATTTCCTGTAGTGTTAAACCCTGGCATGCACTCACTAACCCGACACGAGTTAGATGAATTTAGACAAGGGGTCTCAGAGGAGCAAATGCAGAGGGGATTAAGGAGTCTGGAACAGAGGGAAAGGATGGGTGTCAACTCTGTGAAGCAGAGGGAAAGGATGGGTCTCAACTCTGTGGAGCAGAGGGAAAGGATGGGTCTCAACTCTGTGGAGCACAGGGAAAGGATGGGTCTCAACTCTGTGGAGCAGAGGGAAAGGATGGGTCTCAACTCTGTGGAGCAGAGGGAAAGGATGGGTCTCAACTCTGTGGAGCAGAGGGAAAGGATGGGTCTCAACTCTGTGGAGCAGAGGGAAAGGATGGGTCTCAACTCTGTGGAGCAGAGGGGAAGGATGGGTCTCAACTCTTTGAAGCAGAGGGAAAGGATGGGTCTCAACTCTCTGGAGCACAGGGAAAGGATGGGTCTCAACTCTGTGGAGCAGAGGGAAAGGATGGGTCTCAACTCTGTGGGTCTCAACTCTGTGGCGCACAGGGAAAGGATGGGTCTCAACTCTCTGGAGCACAGGGAAAGGATGGGTCTCAACTCTGTGAAGCAGATGGCAGGGATGGGTCTCAACACTGTGGAGCAGATAGGAGGGATAGGTGTCAACTCTGTAGAGCAGACAGAGGGATAGAGTTAACAGCAACAGCCTGGGGTTTGTCTCTGCAGCTCCCGGTTGCAGCCTTATAAATATGATGGAGATGAAAGCATAAAGGTTGAGAAGGCCAGGGATAGATTGCACAGCGGGATCTGAAATAAAAGAGACTTAAGGAGAGATGTCATTCCCCTCTCTGATATGTGTATGTGAATGTCACACAGTCCACATGTCATATACAGTGAGCTTCAAAAGTATTTGCGACAGTGACAAATGTTTTGTTGTTTTGGCTCTATACTCCAGCACTAGGGATTTGAAATGATACAATGACTATGAAGTTAAAGTGCAGACTGTCATCTTTAATTTCAGTGTATTTTCATCCATATCGGGTGAACCGTTTAGAAATTACAGCACTTTTGTACATAGCCATTTTAGGGGACAAATTCACTTATATGTGTATTAAACTAGTAACATTTTTAGTATTTGGTCCCATATTCCAAGCACGCAATGATTACATCAAGCTTGTGACTCTACAAACTTGTTGGATGCATTTGCTGTTTGTTTTGGTTGTGTTTCAGATTATTTTGTGCCCAATAGAAATGAATGGTAAATAATGTATTGTGACATTTTGGAGTCACTTTTATTGTAAATGAGAAGAGACTATGTTTCCAAACATTTCTACATTAATGTGGACGCTACCATGATTATTGATAGTCCTGAATGAATCATGAATAATGATGAGTGAAAAAGTACCATACGCACAAATGTCATAACCCCAAGCCATGCTAACCTCTCACCATTACAATAACATGAGAGCTTAGCATATGGGGGGGTGGGGGAGTGGGGGAGAGGTCTGTAACTCTCCCAATACTTTTGTAGCTCACTGTAGGTTATGGAAATTGTTGTGTAACCAGGGAGACATAAGGGGGGGGGGGGGGGGGGGACGACGACAAATGCCTGTTTACAAGACGTTCACATTTAGGGGTCTTCTTCTCGATGGGCCAGTAGCGGAAACCCCTCCTGGCGTGGTTGTTGTACTTGTTTCCATCCTGGGGCTGGTTTTGGAGAGAGGTGTTACCCCCCAGAGTACTATGGGTCTCACCTAGAGGGAAACACAACAGCATGACATGTGGAAAATATGCCCCCCAAAACTCCCAGCCTGAGCTCAGTTTGATCATAGCTTTGGCCTCATTCATTATTTATCTCCAACAGATCATAAAAATAAATAGAAACCCCGAAAAGGACTTACGTTGTGCCTTAGCAGGTGCCAGATCATTAGGTGAAGCCTCAGACATGTCTTGAGTCAGGGGAGGAAAATGATGGTCGTGTGCGGGTTCTAAACCAGCTGGACATCCCATACAATAGAGGATCTAGGTACAAGGGCAGGGACAAACAATGTTCTTAATGGAATATATTATCTTTATGTTTTTGGGGAACTCACCTCAGTCCCCAGCACAGTAGAGCCTTATTTCAACCTACTGTACCAAGCTACTAACACACTGGACCCTAATAACCAGCCTAGCAAGAATACCTACTGTAAGAAATACCAGTCACCAAAAACTAGATATACCTACATACTATACAAACCTACAAGCTGCAGAAAGAGACCAATATATCAAGCAGAGCAACAGCTGTCAGCTCAGAGACAGTCAGTACACAGTAAAAGCGAGTTTGAAAAGAGTCTCTGCCACGCTTCTAGTCAGAGGACCTTGAGGTAAAGACAAAAGTAGTTGAAGTTTAAAGAAGTATTCACAAAACCTGTCCTCTGGGCTCTTGTCGTCAAACAGCAACGTAAGAGAAAGGCCAAAAATAACCACAGTCAGTGTCGTTAGAGCCAATTTAACTAAAGTAGAGATTTCCTCTTCAAACTTCCACCTATTACCTTTTGGAGAGACTGGACAATGACTCCAGATGTAGTGTGTGAACAGAGGAGCATGTCAATGTAATTCAAATCTTATATAAGATGGACTGTGTTAATGAGATGTACATTATCAGGAATGGAGGAATAGGATACTCGGACTTCAATCATTCCATCAGCATTGCTTAACTTAACCTGGGAGAGACTTGTTTATTGAATGTTATTTCACATTTAAATTACATACGATGATTGCTGGCATGAACAGTTATGAGAAAATCTTTTCATATGTTTAATTAGTTTGCTCAGGGGTACAGTACAATTCTGTGTCTCCATGGCAGCTGGCATTGAGAGCAGATAGGTGGGTACCTTCATGAATATAACATTGTGATTTACAAATCATTCTAAGGGATGAGTTTATATGATTGTTTTACTCAATTATTCATGTAGGACCAAGAGATTTAAAAAATACTTTTTTGGAATTTAACCAGAACTGCATCAGTGTGTTATGAAACAGTCTAATCTTTACTAATGGGATAAATGCACAAATTCACATGACATATGCATGCTAGACTGAAAGCCTGCAGGAAACCGTTCATCTTCTATTCTATATCTGATTGACGTCATTGGTAATCTACAAATGGTCGCCAGGGTTTTTAAAAGGTGGATATCAAGATAGGAGGCAGATAAACATCCACCACAAAGCGAGAACTCGATCTTTGTCTGTGATGCTGGGTTTTTGTGTTGTTTACCCACGTAAAGGACTTGGTGGCATAAGATATTTCTACATTTTCACCCATGAGATAGACTTTCGGAACAGAAAAGTGCATGCATGTATAAACGACAGCTATTTTGGTATGAGAATCGCTATTAAAACATGATCGATGTAGCCTTACCTAATCTAGCTGTGTCTACATATAACCCTGTGGTAGATTATTTTATCCACACTTGGTACATGTCAGGCAGATTAGCAGTGGCATTGCGATAAGAGTGAAATGGTCCAATAGTGAAGGAAAGAAGAGAGATGATTGGACTCCCTGTTGTCATCTGAAGTGACTGGGGTCCTAAGTGTTCTTCCTTTTATCCTCGGCCTGCATGTTTCTGCAACTCTTCTCACAAAGACAGGTACAGATAGTGTTTCTTCGTAGCCTAGCAACAGGTCCTCCTCTATAATTTAATATCTGTAGCACAGTATTCATATCTTCTGATGTGAAGCTGCATAGAATGCACACACACACACACCTATAGACACCATAGAAAGGTACATACCTAACATACATGAATGGAACATCCATAGATCTGAACATAAAAAACATAATAGTTTGTCCTTAGTAGAAGAAAACTGTAGTATATAATCCACAGGAGGTTGGTGGCACCTTAATTGGGGAGAACGGGCTCGTGGTAATGACTGGAGCGGCACCAGTGGAATGGTATCAAACACATCAAACACATGGTTTCCAGGTGTTTGATGTCAGTCCATTTGCACTGTTCCGGCCATTGTTATGAGCTGTTCTCACATCAGCAGCCTCCACTGATACAATCACTATGCTTTTTGCATTTATCAGGAAGCTTTTTTATATTACCACCTAAAAGGAATGTATCAGGTGTGTTATTAGAAGTTCTGGTACTTAGCTTTGGTAGGTAGAAGCTGGTGCAGAAACAGTGAGCAACGGGGAGTGCAGTACGAACCGACACGGGAGAGGAGTAATAAGAGGGGGGATAAACTAGGCAACAGAGATCCAGCACTGAGAAGTCTTATATTCAAATGACATTTTGAGTGGTATTTTTTTAGCAAACCCCATCTGAATGCTGAGCCCATAGAATTATACACTGAACAAAAATATAAATGCAACATGTAAAGTGTTGGTTCCATGTTTCATGTGCTGAAATATAAATGTTTCATACGCACAAAAAGCTTAAATCTCTCAAGTTCTGTGCACAAATTTGTTTACATCCCTGTTACTGAACATTTCTCCCTTGCCGAGTTATTCCAGCCACTTGACAGGTGTGGCATATCAAGAAACGGATTAAACAGCATGATCACTACACAGGTGCACCTTGTGCTGGAGACAATAAAAGGCCACTCTAAACTTTGCAGTTTTGTCTCACAACACAATGTCACAGATGTGTCAAGTTTTGAGGGAGTGCGCAATCGGCATGCTGACTGCACAAATGTCCACTAGAGCTGTTGCCAGATAATGTAATGTTAATATCTCTACTGTAAGTTTCCTCCAAGTAGTTTTAGAGAATTTGGCAATACGCCCAAACGGCCTCACAACCGCAGACCACGTGTATGGCGTCGTGTGGGTGAGCAGTTTGCTGATGTCAATGTTGTGAACAGATTGCCCCATGGTGGCTGTGGGGATTCGGTATGGGCAGGCATAAGCTACAGACAACGAAAATAACTGCATTTTATTGATGGCAATTTGAATGCACAGATACCGTGACGAGATCCCGAGTCGCATTCTCGTGTCATTCGTCCGCAGCCATCACCTCATGTTTCATCATGATAATGCACGGCCCCATGTCGCAAGGATCTGTACACAAGTACAGGAAGCAGAAAATGTCCTAGTTCTTCCATGGCCTGCATATTCACCAGACATGTCACCCACTGAGCATGTTTGGGATGCTCTGGATCGACGTGTACGACAGCATGTTCAAGTTCCCGCCAATATCCAGCAACTTCGCACAGCTATTGAAGAGGAGTGGGACAACATTCCACAGGCCACAATCAACAGCCTGATCAATTCTATGCAAAGGAGATGTGCTGGCTTTATAAGGCAAATGGTGGTCACACCAGATACTGACTGGTTTTCTAATCCACACCCCTTCCTTTTTTTAAGGGTATATGTGACAAACAGATGCCTATCTGTATTCCTAGTCATGTGAAATCATATTTTAGGGCCTAATTTATTTATTTAAATTGACTGATTTCCTTATATGAACTTTAACTCAGTAAAATCTCTGAAATTGTTGCATGTTACATTTATTTTTATCATTCTACTGTATTTCTGTGGCGGAGACATGGACCAGCTGTGTAACGGTAGGGACTTACGTCCGTTAGTCCATACATCACTATTCCCTTGAAGTGTGAAACTTACTGTCTTAAGAAAAATTGGAACAGGCCAAGAACATAAACATTTATTAGGTTTATGTATCAGTCTTTTGCATATGTGGAATATATTACAAATAGAAAACATTGCAAAAAAAACAGGCACGTAGATACATACAGTATGCATTTTTCACGTAGCCTCAAAGGTTGTTTGCAATATACACTGGGTGTACAAAACATTATGAACACCCGCTCCATGAGCCTGACCAGCTGAAAGTTATGATCCCTTATTGATGTCACTTGTTAAATTCACTTCAATCAGTGTAGATGAAGGGCCGGAGACAGGTTAAACAAGTATTTTTGAGACATGGATTGTGTATGTGTGCCATCCGGAGGGTGAATGGGCAAGACAAAAAAATGGAAGTGCCTTTGAACGGGGTATGGTAATAGGTGCCAGGCGCACTATTTTGTGTCAAGAACTGCAATGTTCTTGGTTTTTCATGCTCAACAGGTTCCCGTGTGTATCTAGAATGGTCCACCAACAAAAGGGCATCCTGGGGGTGCAACTCAATATTAGGAAGATGCTTAATGTTTTGTACACTCAGTATATATTCCTATACTTAAGTAGGCACAAGGGGGTGTGGTATATGGCCAATATACCACGACTAAGAGCTGTTCGTAGGCACGACGCATCGCAACCCTTAGCTGTGGTATATTGGCCATATACCACAAACCCCCGAGGTGCCTTATTGCTATTATAAACTGATTACCAACGAAATTAGAGCAGTAAAAATAAATGTTTTGTTATACCTGTAGTATCTGGTCTGATATACCAAAGGTGTCAGCCAATCAGCATTCAGGGCTCAAACCACCCAGTTTATAATAGTTACTTTGACCCATCCCTCATTCAAACCTGTACATCTTTTCTCACAACTTTACATTTTATGATGAATAAATACATTGAGCTTTTTCATTATAAAGTTACAGTATGTAAAAAAAAAAAAAAAAAAGCTACCTTGATTGCCAGCTAACGTGTAAATCAAGCTAAATCAATATATTTTGGTTGATTTAATCTTATTCCAAACCCAGTATATTTGATTAACAAGCTGATGAGCAAAACCTGCTTGAAAGTCTTAAACGCTCCAAAGCAGGGTTCCCCAACCAGTGGGGGATTTTATTTGGTCACCCAAGTTTTCTGAGCAAAAATAATAATTTATATATATATATATATATATATATATATATACACACACACACACCAGTCAAAAGTTTTGGACACACCTACTCATTCGAGGTTTTAGTTTTACTATTTTCTACATTGTAGAATAATAGTGAAGACATCAAAACTATGAAACAACACATATGGAATCATGTAGTAACCAAAAAAGTGTTATACAAACCAAAATATATTTTAAACTTGAGATTCTTCAACATGGCCACCATTTGCCTTTATGACAGCTTTAAACACTCTTGGCATTCTCTCAGCCAGCTTCACCTGGAATGCTTTTCCAAAAGTCTTGGTGTTTCCACATATGCCGAGCACTTGTTGGCTGCTTTTCCTTCACTCTGTGGTCCAACTCCTCCCAAACAATCTCAATTGGGTTGAGGTCGACGGATTGTGGAGGCAAGGTCATCTGATGCAGCACTCCATCACTCTCCTTCTTGGTCCAATAGCCCTTGCACAGCCTGGAGGTGTGTTGGGTCATTGTCCTGTTGAAAAACAAAATGATAGTCCCACTAAGCGCAAACCTGATATGACATATCCCTGCAGAATGCTGTGGTAGCTATGCTGGTTAAGTGTGCATTGAATTCTAAATGAATTACTGATAGTGTCACCAGCAAAGCACCCCCACACCTCCTACTCCATGCTTCACGGTGGGAACCACACATGCAGAGATCATCCGTTCACCTACTCTGCATCTCACTAAGACACAGAGGTTGGAACCAAAAATCTCAAATTTGGACTCAAATTTCCACCGGTCTAATGTCCATTGCTCGTGTTTCTTGGCACAAGCAAGTCTCTTCTTATTATTGGTGTCCTTTAGTAGTGGTTTCTTTTAAGCAATTCGACCATGAAGGCCTGATTCACACAGTCTCCTCTGAACAGTTGATGTTGAGATATGTCCGTTACTTGAACTCTGTGAAGCATTTATTTGGGCTGCAATGTCTGAGGTGCAGTTAACTCTAATGAACTTTTCCTCTGCAGCAGAGGTAAGTCTGGGTCTTCCTTCCCTGTGGCGGTCCTCATGAGAGCCAGTTTCATCATAGCGCTTGATGGTTTTTGCGACTGCACTTGAAGAAACATTAAAAGTTCTTGAAATTTTCCGCATTGACTGACCTTCATGTCTTAAAGTAATGATAGACTGTCGTTTCTCTTTGCTTATTTGAGCTGTTCTTGCCATAATATGGACTTGGTCTTTTACCAAATAGGGCTATCTTCTGTATACCATCCCTACCTTGTCACAACACAACTGATTGGATCAAAAATAAATTCCACAAATTAACTTTAAACAAGGCACACCTGTTAATTGAAATGCATTCCAGATGACTACCTCATGACGCTGGTTGAGAGAATGTAATGAGTGTGCAAAGCTGTCATCAAGGCAAAGGGTGGCTACTTAGAAGAATTTCTTGGGGGGTTTTTTTAGTAACTTTTTTGGTTACTACACGATTCCATAGTTGTAATGTATTCACTATTGTTCTACAATGTCAAAATAAAGAAAAAAACGTTGAAATGAGTAGGTGTGTTGAAACTTTTGACTGGTAGTGTGTGTGTGTATATATATATATATATGGACATAAAAAAAACTTTAACAAAAAATCAAATCAGCTCCAAGTGATTGAAATTTCAGAAATCTGTTCCAAAGTATTCCCATGTGGCAAAAAAGAGAGCTATGTAACCGTGCACAAATGTAAGCAAGGTTTGAAATTATTATGCTTTCGTCAAATCTTATAAATGTTTGGGCTTCTTGCAGTGATTTTGCAGTCTACAAATAAATTGTAATTATGTTCCAACCACCTGACATTCCGCAAGAACAAAAAAACAGCCAGCAGCTGAATCATGTTGATGATCCTTTCTCTAAAGTCAGACCACTGAATTGGTTTACACATTTTTTTCCTAAGCTACGAAGACCATATTAAACAATTGCAACAATAAAAATAAAAAAAATGGAGAAGATCCGCGGTAGTCGCTACAGCAGTGAATTCAACCCTGACCTCCCAGTGTCCAATCAAACAATCTTACATTCTGTCATCTTATTATTTTGATAGAATCAGAAACATCAACATCAGAGCCATCCATATAGCGATATCTATATAAGCACTCCTACTCTAAGTTGCTCCTCATGCATCCTGGGGTTGCTGCCTGTCTTCTAGGAGGCGCTGTTCCACGCGCTGGGCGATGCGCATCAGGTCCTTCAGCACGCTGGGACGGTCCTCCAGCTCCTCATGGAGACACCGAGCAATCTCCAGCCTCCTGTAGTCCTCTGGACGGACCAGGCGCCGCACTACCTGGAGGGCACGCTCCTTCAAGCTGAGGACTGAGGGGAGAACACACATACACAGATATGACATAGTTGTTAGATTAAAGAATAATATTCCTTATGTGTGTTCTCAGTGCAGAGTAGTAGTAGTAGTAATAGTAATAAAATAAAAAATAATGTGTGCTGATCAAAACACAGAACAATGATCTACCAGTCATAATCCCCAGTGACCCTGCTGTTACACAGGGAGTACAATCGCACTAAAGTGCCATAAAGGTCCAAACCTCTTAGCAGAGATGCCCACATACAGGGAGATGACACTATTATCGGTGTACAGATGATCTGTACAGGTCAAAGGAGAATTCAAACCTGATGTTTCTCTCTAACCTGGTAATGTGATGTTAACCTGGACAGCCTGTCCATTCTCCATTGGTTTGGGCAGGAACATCTCTTTACTATTCGCCTTCAGCGCCTCATCTGTTTCTGCATCTCTGAACATCCAAGGATGACCTGATAGAATAAAAACATGGAAAGGCATAAAGACGATAAACACCAAGAAGACCAAATACAGCATGACAAACAAATAAATGCATATGTGTAACACTTGTGTGAAAAGAACCAGGCGTAACTTTGCTAAACTGCGCACTGTAAGGGTATATCTTTATTTTTTGAAAGATTCTCTCGCTTATTTGAGAATTAAGTTCCAAAATGTTTCCAAAATAGTATCAAAAGTGAGGCATATTTGCGTGTAGACAGAGCATCGGGATTGAACCAATGATATGTATTAAGCCTAGACGAAGGCTCCCTGTGAGTAGACCGAGGCCAATAAAGAGTGATAGAAATAACATGTGTTTCAGTAAGGTTCACCAAGACGACTGACAGCGGAGAAGATGGTGGAGGCGGATGTTTTGTTTGAAACTGATGGCGCGTCGAGTGGAGATGAGAGTAAGAAGGATTTGACTGCAGTGGCGAACAGGAAGGAAAACGTGAGAAGTGGTTGTGAATCTAGTAAAGTCAAGCCTTGCTCTGAATCTTTTTTTTAGTTGGATTGAGGGTTTTGGACCGTTGGCGTTATCTGGGAGATCCGTTTGACGTCTCGATGAATATTATAGATGCATTGGATAAGGTTGCGTCAGAGAGGATAACAAGAAGTGGGCTTTTTTGTGTGTGTCCGAGGAGCATAAGGAGCGTGCTTTGCAACTGAAAAATATACCAGATAGGAATGTGTCTAAACCCCTGCAGTGTGATAAATGTAAACTATTTGGGCATGTGTCAAGTGTATGTAGACAATAGGAGTATCGTATGCCAGTTGAGGCGAAATGCTGCAATTGTGGTGGCGAGCATGTGCCCGGATTCATGAAGTGCCCTGTTAGGGTGAAGGAGACAGAGGTGGCAAGAGTAAGGGCCGTCCAGCATGTCTCCTATCCCGAGGCGTTGAGACAAGTGGAAGAACGTTGAAGAAACCATGGTAGTTGGATTAGAGAAAGCAGGAAATGTTACTCGGCAACAGGATTCTGATATGTTGCATGTTTAAAAGGTGGACTTTGTATCATTTATTGCATTGGTTATAAACTGCACAGCGCAGTCTGAGAAAATCTGAGAAAAAAGGCATTGTGAGCGTGGCTTAAAGTTTTTTGGGCCTATGGGGTTTTACAGCAGAGGCATTACAAGGAATCCTGTCAATGGATGTTAAGTCCTCACAGGCTCAGGGATGTGATTTGGACTATGACAGAGTGGTGTTGGGTTTTTGGATTGATATTGTATGTTCTTTTCCCCCATTTCACCTATTTTTTTTCGTTCACTACACGTACAGCAGTTGGCGGTATGCACTTTTAACGTTTGTTTGCGGACCGAAATAATACCAGAGAAGAAGACTGACAGGGGTGGGCGCTGTTTTGAAGCCAACGCGCAACCATTTTGGTAACGTTACTCCATTCTAAAACAATATTTTCGAAGCTATATGAATTCCTTTATTAACAATTAACTTATATTACAGACACATTAATGTATACTTGGGTTATTGACAGCTATTGATTACCAATTATTGAATTAACAGAAAATCTTACACTTAACGTTACTCGCTGTGGCTTATTTGCTAACTGGTGCTAGCCAAGCTTCTACCTACCTACGAAGGTGTTCATTTTCATTCCTTTTCCTGGCTGTAAAATATCGTAGGGTTGAGGTTCCCCGAGGAAATTAATCCATACTGGTCGCATGATTCGAGGACTCCGGTTACAAAACACTGCAATCGACGGTATTCCGCTTTTCAGAGACCTTACCAACGGGAGCTGTTCTTCTCCCCCTTGAATCTCTTGAGGCATAATTTAACGTTAGCTAGCAACAACAACAAAAAGTATAAATTGATCTAGCAGCTGTAGCTAACAAGATATGTCTTGAAGAAAGTATGATAAACATATAGTCATAAACGCAAACGCGACATTATAAAGGTAACTTATTTAAAGTTGTTATATCTTGTCTTTTCATGCCAGCCAGCAAGTCGCTTGTGTTTGTTATGTAATTATTTTCCGGTTGAGGAGGGCGTGGAAAGAATGTCTTCACTGAGTGGTCCGTTTTACTGTCAATCAATGGCTCCTGACCAATTACTTACCTCACACAATGTACATTTTTGATACAGAAGACCTTCTGATGTCTATTTAGTTATTATTACTTACTTATTGGGAAATTAAGAAATCGTGTGAATTGTAAAGCAGAAATATTATGACTTGTAAAGCAGAAAACTTGTTAAGTTGTTTTCTAAATGAGCAACATTTTTTTATACCCTACAGTGGAATTTTTTAAATGCTGTTCACACACGGAGAAGACATGCAGATGTATGCAAATAAAATGGTAATCTCGTCCAACCAGCTGGCTCTGAGTTGTCTCTATATGCTGTAGCAATCGAGCCTAAGGATGAGGTTAATAAAATGTTCGCACAATTACCCTCTTTAGAAGTGAAGGGAGCTTTTTGACATTGCTCTTATATGATTGTTGCAATTTTGCATCTATTTTTGTAGTGAATACAGTTTGACATGTCTGTCATTACAAGCAGGCCAACAACATACCTCTCCTGGCAGCACTTGCAGTGCCTCATGTTTTTAGTTTTTTTGCATCACAAAAGGGCTGACTGGGTACATAAACAGGCATTTGAGTCACCTAAGTGGTCGACACTTTATCAGGCATACACTGTATACTCATTTTCAATAAGCCACATGGCTCGGTGTGAATGGATTTGGAGTGCAGCCTGAGTGCTGTACTGTATTTTATCAAATGTGTTGTTTGGATCGTATTGTATTTCCCTATGCTGACTGTGTACATAGGCTTATTACAATATTCAGCTTCCCCCACTCCCCTTTTCCAGAAGTTGCTCTCTCTGTGAAATGTGAAAAATGAATGCTTAAAGCCAAACCCTCAAAATAGTCAAAAGATGTTAATGGACGACCGTACCCGAAGTGGAGAGGTGATTAATAAAGCCAGATTGAAAGAGCCCTTACGGCAGAGCCTGATGCTTGCATTCCCAGACATTGAGCGCAGCAACTACACCAGCAGCCAGATACTCATCTTGTGTGTGCAGAATAATTGGGCCATTAATTGACACAATAGTTCCTAAAGTGTAGAAAAAGGCTAAGAACAAGGTGCACAGTCCTGTACAAATGGCTGCGCATGGGAGAGTTGAATAAAAGCATTGCGGTCAACTGTAAGTGCGGTTATTGTGAAGTGGAAAGTCTAGGAGCAACTACGGCTCAGCCACGAAGTGGCAGGCCACACAAGCTCACAGAACGGGACCACTAAGTGCTGAAGTGTGTAGCGTGTAAAAATCACCTGTCCTCGGTTGCAACACTCACTACCGGATTCCAAACTACCTCTGTAAGCAAGGTTAGCACAAGACCTGTTCGTCGGGAGCTTAATGACATGGGTTTCCATGGCCGAGCAGCCACACACAAGCCTAAGAATACCATGCGCAATGCCAAGCGTCGGCTGGAGTGGTGTAAAGCTTCACAATCTGGCTGTCCGACACACGAATATGGGTTTGGTGGATGCCAGGAGAACGCTACCTGCCCCAATGCATATTGCCAACTGTAAAGTTTGGTGGAGAATGAATAATGGTCTGTGACTGTTTTTCATGGTTTGGGCTAGGCCCTTTAGTTCCAGTGGAGGGACATTTTAACGCTACAGCATACAATGACATTCTAAACGATTCTGTGCTTTCAACTTTACGGTAACAGTTTGGAGAAGGCCCTTTCCTGTTTCAACATGACAATTCCCCCATGTGCAATGCGAGGTCCATACAGAAGTAGTTTGTCAAGATCAGTGTGGAAGAACTTGACTGTCCTGCACAGAGCCCTCAACCCCATTGAACACCTTGCGAGCCAGGTCTAATCGCCCAACATCAGTGCCCGACCTCACTAACTCTCTTGTGGCTGAATGGAAGTAAGTCCCTGCGGCAATATTCTTCTTCCCAGAAGAGTGGAGGCCGTTATAGCAGCAAAGGGGGGGACCAACTCCATTTTAATGTCCATGATGTTGGTCATGTAGTGTGTATAGTAGTATAAACTACTGTGTACAAAACATTCTGAACACCTGCTCTTTCCATGACAGACTATCCAGGTGAAAGCTATGATCCATTATTGATGTCACTTTTTAAATCCACTTCGAAAATCAGTGTAGATGAAGGGGAGGAGACTGGTTATAGAAGGATTATTAAGCCTTGAGACAATTGAGACATGGATTGTGTATGTGTGCCATTCAGAGGGTGAATGGGCAAGACACACGATTGAAGTGTCTGAACAGGTTTTGGTAGTAGGTCCCAGGCGCACTGGTTTGAGTGTCAAGCACTGCAACGTTGCTGGGGTTGTCACGCTCAACAGTTTCCCTTGTGTATCAAAAATGGTCCACTCAAAGGACATCCAGGCAATGGCTGGCCAGTGGTCAAAAAACAGGTAATTGATGAAAGAGAAAAAGGAGGCTGACACGAATTGTGCAGAGCAGTGCATCTATCAATTCGCAGATGGATACACTGCTGCCATGAAGGGATGTACGTGATTGGCAATGATGTTCAGATATCCTGTGCCATTCAAACATTAATCCACATTTATCAAGGGTCCCAATGTGTTGCATGAAAACACCCCACACCATCACAGCACCACCACCAGCCTGCAATTTTGACACGCGGCATGATGGATGTACTTGTGGTTTTCTTCATACCCTAGTCATCCCATCAGAGTGAAACAGAAGTACCGGGATTCATCAGACCAGGCAATATTTTTCCAATTCTCCAGCGTCCAGTGTTTTTGTACCATAGCCCACTGCAATCGTAGTTTTGTTTTTTGCTGAAAGAAGTGGACTCTGTAAGGTCGTTGGCTGCCATACCACATTTGTGTCAAGGAACGATGAGTTGTGCATTATTTTATGGGTCTTTGGGCACCAATGTTGTACTAGACTGTCAGTTGACTAACTGTAGCCCGCCTGTTGCTCTGCACAATTCGTAGCAGGCTCCTTTTCCCTCTTTAATCAATTTATCAATTACCTGTTTTCGACCACTGGCTTGCCATTAGCTGGATGTCCTTTGGCATTCTTGATACATACGGGACACTGTTGAGCATGAAAAACCCACCAGTGTTGCAGTTCTTGACACTCAAACCTGTGTGCCTGGCCCCTATTACCATACCCTGTTCCTGTCCCAAGAGCATCTTATACAGTTAATCTCTTTTTGTAACGTGTTGAGGCCGGTGTTGTGCCGAAAATCTTCCCCCTGCCAGAACCCCCCCCCCCCCCCCCCCCCTCGCGTGAACGCGCACACATTTCTTCATTGCTGCGACTTGCTTGCTAGTTGAGATTTCTGCTCTTCACTCCGTTGTCAGCTTAGCCTACATTTCACTGATCTTAGTAGCAGAAAGCATTTTTTATTTGTGTCCTTCAAGGCAGCTGTCAATGATCACATTAGGCTGCGATTCAATTTATTTTTTATGGCGGTTTGATCACGGGGGAGGCACTAGTAATGTCTGCAATTTTCAGTTTGGCTATTTGTTTCAAGTGTATTAGTCTATAAATAAATATCTTTGCCAAAATTCGTCACCTCTCCCATGTCTTATTCGACTAGTAGTTGTTTTGAAATGTTTATTGCTTGCCTACATTTTACTCCCTCTGTTTAATATAACACACATACATTACTTATTAATTTTGGTTGCCTATCCTGATATGAAGTTTGTTCTATAGAAAGTATTTGACTCTGATGTGTGCACAGAAAGTATTTGACTCTAGCCCCCAAATTAAGGAAATTAGAAGGGGGGGGGTTCGGCAAGGCCATGTTCATGCCTTGCCGAAATCTGTGTTGTGTTGTGTGCTTAATAACCTCTTGTAAGTTTGTAAGTTTACTCAAGGCCTGAGTTGAATGCTCTAGCCTACATGAGAACCCGGCCCCCAGGCCCAGACCATAGACTGATCAATCAGATCAATGGATATCTCTTTCTTGCTCTCTCTCATATAGTCAAACAAATGGACTCTCTGATCAGTATTAATCCAAGTTAGTGCCCGGTGGCCTCCATGTAATCAGTATGATGTAAAGGTCCTCTTTGGAAATATGTTTACTGTAAGATGCACAAAACACCGCGATGTGTTAGCTTTCCAATACAGTATTGAGTGTTTATCTCCAATTGGTTAGACTCAAAGATTGTTCCCATTATAGGTAACTTACTCTCTGTTGACAACATGGGTCCTCTGATCCCACCTTCTCCATAGCTCTCTCCCCATGGAAGACATACACAGTCTGGACATCCAGGAGGCTGTGTGGAAGTGAACTAGCCCTTGCCTCCCCTTTAGTGGGTAAAACCCAATGATGTGTGACTATGCTGATGTCTATCATAACGCCAGAGGAGGACCTGCAGCTCCCAGGGATTCTGATACAGGGGAATATGTTGAGGGAGTCAGAGAGAGGAGCAGGACACGCTGGGCACAGAGGCTCAGCTGATTACCAAATTCTCATATTATTATCAGTCAGAGCTACAGAATTTTTTAAAGGACCCAATGAGAGTTATTAGTGATATAATTCTCTTGATCTTTTGTGTGTTCCATACAGCAAAATCAATGGTGTACATTTAACTCTGAAAGTGTTAAATGTACACTTTTTTCAGTGAACATATGAGTCCCACTGTACTGGTGTATAACACTTTTGAAACTATTAACACCAACACTGTTGGTTATTTTACATCACTTAGTGTTAATGTCACTCGTACAGAGTGAATTTAACTCCTGAATCAACACTAGAAATGTAACACAACAAAAAAATCAACACTGGCCAATTTGTTGTGCACATTAATACTTAAATATGATATTTGTGATAGGCCTCTCACAAGAGGGACCCCAAGTACAAAAGTGTAAGAGTAATTTCTCCTCCAGTGTTTCCAGAGAAAACATCTGTAACCATTTGGAGTCAACTGTGTGTCTGGAATCAACAATGTCTGTTTCAGAACATCTGGAGGCTGTCAGGAACATTGGCACATGTCCCATGCCCTGTGATGTGTCTGTCTGGATAAGCCAATATAGGGAGGATGAGACTATAGGTCATAGGGTATTATGGTAGATTGTTATTAGAGGAGTGCATTTATTGTCAGTATTGATCCATTTTGTGGATGGAACACAAAGCATTTGCACGGGCAGGATCTGATCCCTGGTCAAATGGGAATAATCGACATCTTGAAAGTTACAGTAAGTGGCTGGTGATGTCCAATTGTGCACTCATAGAAATATTATTATTATTATTTAAATGTTACATTCATTAAATTTTTAAACAATGCCACCCACTGCCAGGCACACTGTAGGCCTATGAATTATGATAATTGTATCACCATTTTTTTTTTAAACATTGTTTATTAGATTTCTATATAACCTGCTCATTTGGGGTTAAGGTTTCAGGAAGCTCAGTTCTGTCTAAATTGGGCTGTTCTCATTATCCCAGGAAGCTAATACATAATGACTGGAATTATTCTGTATAAATATGGAGCCACAGAGTTTCTCATACTGTACAGTCTTTGATTGAGCTCTTCATGGAAAGGGAAACTCTTGAATGGCTGAGACAAGTTCCAAACACTTGGTGCCTATGTAAACAGTATACCTCGCGCAGTCCAATGTAAACATCCGTTAGCCTATACAGACAGCCTAGCAGCCTGAAGTACTCTAGCCTATGACCGAACTGTAAATAAAAAATGAAAGCGTTGTTAAAAAACAAATCAATAGTTACATAAAACGTTTTGATAAACGTCTTCATATTTGAGACTTCTCGATAGAGTGGACAGGGTTCTCTATCATGAAAGGTGGCAGTCGCTGTGCGCGCGAACATCTGGAGCTGAAGGATAGCTCCACCCTGCTCCCACGCAAATAATATAAAACCCAGAGCAACAGATGCAACACCTCATCAATAGACTACTAGGCTGCAGCTCATGTCGACCCCTCCCCAACTTCTCCTGCGCACTGCAATCAAACTGAATATCAGTTAAGTTGTCTTTGTTTAAGTTATAGGCCTAAGTTTCTTTAGCCTATGGCCCTATGTTTTTTGATGGGTTGAAATCATTGGGCTATTAGTTATTTGGAGATTTAGGTTAATTAAAATTCTCGGACATGATGTCAGTATTTAAGCATTGATGCATTGTAATTTTGAAAGTTAAATTAGCCTAAAACGCATCTTACTAACTCAGTAGTTTTAGATCAGATATAGTAGGTATATCAAACATTAGTGTAATAGCATATCAGAGTATCTCTGTTAGTCAGTGTATCAATTTTTGTCTTGTTTCTCTGCAGAAGACCGCTCGTGCGTAAAGTTGCTGGCACCCGCCTCTTCGCTCTCCAAACCTGAACCATGTACCCGTTTAATGGCAGTTTCAGTAACTTCAGTCTGATGATGGAGGTTGCAGACATGCCCCGGGATGAGAACCTGGCCAAAGTAGAGATCGCGCTGCTCAGCGTCATCTTCGTCAGTGCCGCTATCCTGAACACAGGGCTACTACTGGTTCTGTGGAAGCGGCGCAAACAGGTATCCACGATGCGTGTCTTGGTGTTCCACCTTTGCGTTGCGGACCTGGTTGTGGCGTTTTTCCAGGTGTGCCCGCAGCTCATGTGGGACATTACGGACAGATTCATCGGACCGGACCTGGTGTGCCGCTTGGTGAAGTATCTGCAGGTCGTAGGCATGTTTGCGTCCACCTACATGATCGTAGTGATGACCATTGACCGCTACCAGGCTATCTGCAACCCTATGGTCAAATTTCAGAGGAGGCGCAAGCGCTGGAACATCCCTGTTTGCATCGCCTGGGCGATCTCCCTCGTGGGCGGCCTGCCCCAGATCTTCATCTTCTCGCGGGTTCAGGTGGCGCCCGGGGTGTTCGACTGCTGGGCGGACTTTATCCAGCCCTGGGGCTTGAAGACCTACATCACCTGGACCACGATGGTTATCTTTGTCTTGCCCATTTTGACCGTGGTGGTGTGCCAGGTGCGAATCTGTCGAGCCATCCAGAATAACCTTTACTTAAAGACGCACCAGGATGGGGGTAGCGGGGTTGCCTTTCAGCTGCCCTCCAGAACCAGCAGCGTGGCGGGGGTGTCCAAAGCACGAATCAAAACTGTGAAGATGACAGTGGTTATCGTACTTGCCTACATCATCTGCTGGACTCCGTTCTTCACGGTCCAGCTTTGGTCTGTGTGGGACAAGGACGCGCCAACAGAAAGTAAGAACACGGATATCAATCTTATTATAACTGTATAATAAAGTCCCCAAATATGACTGTCAATAGGGCGTTAGGGGTGGCGCCCCACTTGTGATGAAATAATAGATATATTTTATATAGTAATTATTTTTATAAAAATATAAGCCTATATATTATATCATTCATGGATTGTGTTTTAAACGCTCATAAAAGTGGGGTAGATCTGTACATTTTCCTGTTTCAAAAATAGATTGTTCAGAACAAGCTGTTCAGTTACTACTCCTCTCCTCAGCGACTGCAAGCAGCCTGCATCAGCACGGCCTCCGTGGGCGCATAGGCCATGCTGAATGTTGAGGGGGTTTGATTAACCTCGCCCAGGCGCACGTGTAGGCTTGTTTTTGCACCGGCTTAAAGGCGCATAGGCCATGCTGAATGTTGAGGGGGTTTGATTAACCTCGCCCAGGCGCACGTGTAGGCTTGTTTTTGCACCGGCTTAAAGTTGACTGCATGAACCAGGTGCCCGAGCCAGCGTAAAATAACTCCCTCAATGATTGTATTGTTTTGCCAGTCAGCTATTTGCTATGAGGGGGAACTGCCCATAGCATAAATTATGACAGCACAAAATAAATGGACTGACATGGGTTCTAAAATTTGCATCCGTTCAGTCAGAACTTCTGAATCTGCTTTAGTCTCTCTCCCAATGAGTCTCTCATGCCAGACGGTTTACTTCTGCATGTGAGACTAGATCTGCTCTATCAGGTATAGATGCCGCTAAAGCAAATTGTAATTAACTTGTTAATAAATAATCATAACACTCACGGGTGCCTGGGACCTGATAAACCAGACAACAACATCCAAGAAAGGTCGAAGGACAGAGGGATACACTAGCTAGAATCTTCTCAATGCGGATCTGGTAGGACAAAAAAGCTTGGCCAATTTTATTGTCCATCAAGGTAGGTAACAGGGTGACGTGTGTGGACTAAAACAGACTAAAACCGTGTGTATCAATCACAAAGGATGATGAAAATAATTTGCCAGCTACAGTAATTTTGAGAAATAGTTTGGATGATTTTTGGGTCAAATTAACCAGTTAGGCTATCTTCCTTTGATAAGTAGCTTGCTAGCTAGTTAATAGTTCACTCTCATGCCAATTTCAAGTCTTTCTAAACTAATATCTGACTAAGGGTGCGTTTGTAAATTCCCTCGAGTGTCAGAGTGTGCTGAGTGCAGTCAGATTGTCCGTTCATAAATTCAGTGCATTTTGCTCTCGGAGCGTACAGAGCGCACACTGGACGTTCAGGCAGAGGAGTAAGCTTGATGCGAGCGTTCTGACCTCACAACGGCAGTCAAGTGCCCAAGATAACTGGCTAAAGTTAGATAGCTTGCTAGCTACTTCCAGACACAAATGAGAGAAACCTCACTCTGACCATTTTATTCGCCCAAGCAGAGCTGGTTAGACTGTTTTCATGTTATCTAGAGTGTTAGTGACTGTAACTGTGCTGCTGGCAACAATCTAATTACGTTTTTTTGCCAATGTTTACTGACACGATCATATTCAATGGGTGTTGCGGGTGTTGTGTGTTCAGAATTTATGATCGGACAATCTGACAACTCTCTGAATTTACGAATGCCAAGATCGGTCTCTGAGCGCACTCAGGCACTTTACAAACACACCCTATGTTAGCTAGCTATCCCCAGTTAGATAATGTGTTTTCCCAGTTAGATAATGGGTTTTCACTTATTGCATCTGCATGCATGTTATGTTCTCCCTGGTGCACTCATTTGTTTGTGACATGAGCTGGCTGCTCATTCTAAATAGTAGCCTATGATCTAATCTGTTCAAAACAGTGGCAGCAGTGGTCATTTGGTTTTTGACATGCAAATGTGAAATAGATCTATTTATGCTGTTGTTCAAATGCACAGATTTCTTTATATGTCTTCTCAAATAATCTACTGGTAGTTTGAAAACATGACATCATATTTATGTCATGCTGCTTTGTTGACAACTCCAACCACCTCATGCCCGGGTATTCACACCACAGGTACACACCCTCTGATTTAGGCTAGTCTCTTACACGCCAATCAGACCTACAGCATCATTGGACAAAATGGTGCCCAGCATAATCTGGATATGTGTGCAACAAAAGTTCAACAGTCATCTTCTGCTACCATTTCTGTCAAGCCATCTACGCATACAATTTGATGCATACCTTTAATAAATCCAACATATGCACCACACAGAACACACTGCAACTACCTCTGCAACCAGTGGAGGCTGTTGAGGAGGGGACAGCTCATAGTAATGGTAACCACTTTTGATACCATTCCATTTACTAAATTCCAGCAATTATTATGAACCTCCCCCTCAGCAGCCTCCACTGTCTGCAACGCAATGCTGCAAGGCAAACGCAGCGTTCCATTGGAAATGAATGTACTTCTGGTGTACCAAAACGCAATAACACTGTCGGTGTGATCGAGGCGTAGGGCGCAGTAAATGTGCGTAATTTCTCCTTGTGTTGTCATTGCAGCCGCAACGTTCACCATCCTGATGCTGTTGGCAAGTCTGAACAGCTGCGCAAACCCCTGCATCTACCTGCTCTTCAGCGGCCAGCTGCCCAATAAGCTGATGGTGCTGTGCCGAAGGCCTTCCAACGGGAAAGACTCCATTAACTATGAGGCCACAGTGGTCAGCTCGCTCTACATGAGCTTCAAAAGCATCTCCGACTCCAAATAGAACACACTGTTTTCATATTTTCCCGGTATGGGGAAGCAAGTAACTAAAGGTACGCTTTAGAACCTGAAAGAGTTCTTTGGCTGTCCCCATAAGATAACCCTTTGAAGAACCCTTTTTGGCTCCATGTAGAACCCGTAACCAAAAAGGTTTCTATGGGGTACAGCCGAAGAACCCTTTTGGCACTCTTTCTTCTAAGAGTGTATGTGCGCAAATACACGCTAAATACTGGGGAATAGTCCACCACTAATGGATGAAGGCAGCCTGTTTGTGATGTGGGCTGGCGCTGGGTGTCACAGGGAGATATATCACGGTTGTAACACCTCTGGCAGACAACATAGGAATGAGCAACATTAGCTAGATTTCCGACAGTTTTCATGTGAATATTATCAAATCCGCATAAAAACAATATGCGCATTTCCCACCGGAGGTGTTTCCATCAAATGTACTTGTTTGACTTGATGCAGATAAAAGGCTGTGTGCGCGTGATCACGCGGTATAATTCCCAATGTACACAAGAAAAAATACAAGTTAAATGAGTTTCCAGCACATTTTCAACTCTACTGATTGGTTTTCTAGCCAACAGCGCTATCTTCTTTATATTTGTCAAACGGCGGCCAAGCATTGATTAACATGTCACCAGAAGAAAACCCTGGATATTTATTGGAAAGGAGCATCAAGCTCAGCACCTTGTACTTTCACCACCCTGTGAACTTCATCATTTATTTAATCTGTAGCATAATAAACTGCATGCTTTCCCAAAGAGTCATAGTGGGGGGGACCACACAACATGTCATTAAGTGACTCCAAGTTTTCTTCGACATGATGTTATTATATCAATATTTGCGCAGAGCAGTGTTTCCCAACTCCTGTTCTCGAGTAATCACAACAGCACAGACATATTTGTTGTAGCACCAGACAAACTCACCTGATTCAACTAATTGAGGGCTTAATGATTAGTTATCAAGTTGAATCAGGTGTGCTTGTCCAGGGTTACAACAAAATGTGTGCTTTTGGGGGTACTCGAGGTTGATTAGTTTCCTACCTTTTTGTGAATACATGTCTAAATCTAATCTAACACCACCAGTTAACACCTGTAAACTTTTTTGTTTTGTATAGTGTATAGTGTAGACTGCATTTACTGCCTGTGATTGTTTACAATAATCATATGATCATCTTCAGCTGTTTGGTGCTTTTATGAAGCCAGTGAAGTGGTGAAAGAAAGCAGTTACAAAATAGAAGGTGTGTGTTCACAGACATAGTCCAATGTTGATGTAACCTAACAAAATACAAGCCAACTGTTTGATGTCTTCTGTGCCCATGTGAATGTACCCTACGATGTAACTGCAATGATGAGATAGATGTTCTTCTTCTTTGTTTTATTTTCTCGCAGTCATACTATGTTCAACCGTGTTTGATCTTGCCTAGCCATCTTGTCTCAAGAGGACCACATTGGAAATAAGTCCCAGACTTTATTGTGTGTTATCCTCCATGCTTTCACTCATGTGCATGTATGGCTTTTTCTAGTTTTATGTGTGCTTGTTTTTAAAATGGTCAAATTAATAAACTAACTTAACTTCAGAAAGACTAGACAGATTTTTGGAAAACTTTGTTTAAACCAAAAATGATGTACGAAAGCCTTCTATGTTTAGGTCTGTTGTAAACTGACAAAGACTAATGATTTTGTAGTGCAATTGACTGTAAAATAAACAACCACATTTTTGTGGGTAGATGTTCTCCATTTGAAATGAAGCCCATAAATTTGCCAAGTTGCTGGGAGCCATTTTATTTTTGTTCTGCAACAGAGCTGTTTCTGGGAGATTTCTTGGAGTTAAGGAATTCTTATTCAATTCCCTTTCCTGTTTGAGTTGGGCACCATTAGTAAGAGGGCGTCTGTTCTACAATTGCAGAAATGCAACATTTCTAATGATCTCTTCTTAAAACAGATCCCCCAGTATCTATTTTGTCATTAACAAAGAGTGAGACCTAGCACACCATCAATGCACAAACATAATCAGCAGCATATAGCCTACTTGCGGCTACAGCATAAAACACAGTGGATAAAATGTCTAGTTAAGTACACAATCAAAAACCGTCCAGCCTAGAGTCTAAACATGTCACTTTAGTCTATGGTACACAACCACAATCATACAGCTAATAGAACGACAGAAAATTAGCTGCTGTATAATGAGCTAAATTTAATTTGTGTGTCTAGCTGCACTGCTATTCCATAAAGCATTTGTACGTTTGTAAATCATGTTCCCCTTCTTTGTTTTGATATCATTTGCACAGTATAATATGTATGATGAATAAAGTGTTACATTTTCCATACATGAGTCTGGCTTGATTGTGTTTTCTAACAGTCAATCATCTATTAGTGACATGGACATACATTTTTCAGATGCATCTCCAATTACCTATATCTATCCACCACAATACACAATAACACCAGCAGTACAGTATGTTCTGTTTTATATTGTTGAAGACATCACTTCAGTAATTGGTCATGAAAACACAAAGAACACAACCAACTCCTTTGCCTTAATTGGTCAGTGACTGAAAGAAAGGAAGATCATAGTGTGAATATGACTTCCGAGAAATATAAGAATGTCATATAAAATATCTCTCCAGCCTATTACTGATAACTGCTCACTGTATAAGTGCAAATTTCAGTCCCAGTTCAAATACATTATTTTAAATTGCTCTGAATATCATGCTCTCCAAATTCTGCATGCACTGACAGTCTCAACAAAGCCATTGAATATATCAGGAGTCCTCTGTAGACTATACATTAGGTGGAATGGCATTTACTGCAATCAAATACTAATCCGCAGGGACAATAACGACAGCTATGTAGACATGGAACAGACTGGTCATGTTTGGCAGTGATGTAAGGACATAGTTCTAGATGACAATGAGTTTAGGATAGCCTGAGTGTCAGTCGGTTTGTGCCATCATGCCAACTCCTTGTCACTCATTGTCATGCACAAAACATGATCGGATTGACAATGACAGCAATGGAGTTGGCAAGAACACAAACAGATCTGAGACCAGGCTAGGTTTACAGTGCGTTGCAAAAGTATTCATCCCTCTTGGCATTTTTCCTATTTTGTTGCATTACAAACTGTAATTTAAATTGATTTTTATTTGGATTTCATGTAATGGACATACATAAAATAGTCCAAATTGGTGAAGTGAAAATATAAAAATTACTTGTTTAAAACAAATAAAAATGGAAAAGTGGTGCGTACATATGTATTCACCCCTTTGCTATGAAGTCCCTAAATAAGATCTGGTTCAACCAATTACCTTCAGAAGTCACATAATTAGTTAAACAAAGTCCACCTGTGTGCAATCTAAGTGTCACATGATCTGTCACATGATCTCAGTATATATACACCTGTTCTGAAGGCCCCAGAGTCTGTAACACCACTAAGCAAGGGGCACCACCAAACAAGCGGCTCCATGAAGAATAATTGCGGCTATATAATAACCTCCCGGGGGGCGCAGTGGTCTAGGGCACTGCATCGCAGTGCTAGCTGCGCCACCAGAGTCTCTGGGTTCGCGCCCAGGCTGGGCTGGGTTCGCGCCCAGGCTCTGTCGCAGCCGGCCGCAACCGGGAGGTCCGTGGGGCGACGCACAATTGGCATAGCGTCGTCCGGGTTAGGGAGGGTTTGGCCGGTAGGGATATCCTTGTCTCAGTATGTAAAAATGTAATAAAATGTATGCACTCTACTGTAAGTCGCTCTGGATAAGAGCGTCTGCTAAATGACGTAAATGTAAATGTAAGAAAGTTGTGGAGAAGTACAGATCAGGGTTGGGTTATAAAAAAAACACGAAACTTTGAACATCCCACAGAGCACCATTAAATCCATTATTGAAAAATGGAAAGAATATGGCACCACAACAAACCTGCCAAGAGAGGGCCGCCCACCAAAATTCACGGACCAGGCAAGGAGGGCATTAATCAAAGAGACCAAAGATAACCCTGAAGGAGCTGCAAAGCTCCACAGCGGAGATTGGAGTATCTGTCCATAGGACCACTTTAAGGTGTTCACTCCACAGAGCTGGGATTTGCGGAAGAGTGGCGAGAAAAAAGCCATTGCTTAGAAAGAGGTAAGCAAACAAGTTTGGTGTTCACCAAAAGGTGTGTGAGAGACTCCCCAAACATATGGAAGAAGGTACTCTGGTAGAAGGTAAGGTAAGCTTTTTGGCCATCAAGGAAAACGCTATATATGGCGCAAACCCAACACCCTTCATCACCCCGAGAACACCATCCCCACTGTGAAGCATGGTGGTGGCAGCATCATTCTGTGGGGATGTTTTTCATCGGCAGGGACTGGGAAACTGGTCAGAATTGAAGGAATGATGGATGGCACTAAATACAGAGAAATTCTTGAGGGAAACCTGTTTCAGTCTTCCAGATTTGAGACTGGGAAGGAGGTTCAACTTCCAGCAGGACAATGACCCTAAGCATACTGCTAAAGCAACACTTGAGTGGTTTAAGGGAAAACATTTAAATGTCTTGGAATGGCCTAGTCAAAGCCCAGACCTCAATCCAATTGAGAATCTGTGCTATGACTTAAAGATTGCTGTATACCAGTGGAACCCATCCGACTTGAAGGCGCTTGAGCAGTTTTTCCTTGAAGAATGGGCAAAAATCCAAGTGGCAAGATGTGCCAAGCTTATAGAGACATACCCCAAGAGACTTGCAGCTGTAATTGCTGTAAAAGGTGTCTCTACGAAGTATGGACTTTGGGAGGGTGAATAGTTATGCACACTCAAGTTTGTTTTTGTGTCTTATTTCTTGTTTGTTTCACAATAAAACATATTTAGCATCTTCAAAGTGGTAGGCATGTTGTGTAAATCACATGACACAAACCCCCCAAAAATCCATTTTAATTCCAGGTTGTAAGAAAACAAAATAGGAAAAATGCCAAGGGAGGTGAATACTTTCGCAAGGCACTGTAGGAGCCTGTCAGAACGGTCTCTGTATCGTTATGAGAGCTGGTTGACATAGTTTCTCACTGAATATAGCCATACTGTAAGGTATGAACAGGTGATGAAATATAATATGGTCTGCCAAGGGAATGGATATCAGCAGAATTGTATATCAGAAGTAGTGTTCCAAAGCTCCACACATTTATCAGAAAGCTGTTATTAGCTGTTCTGTTCCAGGGCCTGTCAGTGCCGCACTGGGAAACCAGTCTGTACCGTGTGACAGCCTGTCAATCAATCACAGCTAATGTGTGAGCAATGCATTCTTACAATTAGGCAACTTGACAATTGCCTGAGGCCTCACATCCTCAGGTGCCTCGTTAACTTGGCATAATTTTGTTTAATAATACATAATTTTGTTATCTTGCCTTCCTCCTCCGCTCAAAGCCTTCCTCAGCTCGTGGGTAACCTCTGATCGGTTTTCTTCCTCTGAAATTGGCTCTAGTTTTCGAACAGTTGGGACTATTAGCTCTCTCTCTATGACGCTCACAGGCCACGCAGGACACATAGAAGGGATGGTGACAAAACTGCTATTTAAAACACTGCAGATCTTTTTTTCTACACATAATTATTACCTGACAATCTTCCCTGATGTTTTCTCGCACTTTCCAATACCTTTCTGATGCATTTCACTCATGTTTTGATTCAAATGTTTGTACACTTTGCCCATATTAAAGTAATTTGACATATTTTCTTATTAGCCTTATGAATATAGAAACTTGGTTGCAGTTTTATTTATTTTTTACTATTTTCTACTCTGTAGAATAATAGTGAAGACATCAAAACTATGAAATAACACATATGGAATCATGTAGTAACCAAAAAAATTGTTAACAAATCTAAATATATTTTATATTTGAGATTCTTCAAAGTATCCACCCAAGCTCTTTTGAATTCTCTCAACCAGCTTCATGAGGTAGTCACCTGGAATGCATTTCAATTAACAACTGTGCCTTGTTAAAAGATAATTTGTGGAATTTCTTTCCTTCTTAATGCGTTTGAGTCAATTAGAAGTGTTGTGACAAGGTAGGGTTGGTATATGCAGATGATAGCCCTATTTGGTAAAAAACCAAATCCATATTATGGCAAGAACAGCTCAAATAAGCAAAGAGAAACGACAGTCTATCATTACTTTAAGACATGAAGGTCAAACAATCCGGAAAATGTCAAGTTTCTTCAAGTGTAGTCGCAAAAACCATCAAGTGTTATGATGAAACTGGCTCTCATGAGGACCACCACAGGAAAGGAAGACCCAGAGTTACCTCTGTTGTAGAGGAGAAGTTAATTAGAGTTACCTGCACCTCAGAAATTGCAGCTCAAATAAATGCTTCACAGAGTTCAAGTAACAGACATCTCAACATCAACTGTTCAGAAGAGAGTGTGTGAATCAGGCGTTCATGGTCGAATTGCTGCAAAGAAGCTACTACTAAAGGACACCAATAATAAGAAGAGACTTGCTTGGGCCAAGAAACATGAGCAATGGACGTAGACCAGTGGACATCTGTCCTTGGGTCTGATTAGTCCAAATTTGAGATTTTTGGTTCGGAGGATGTGTGATGGTGTGGGGGTGCTTTGCTGGTGACACTGTTGTGATTTATTTAGAATTCAAGGCACACTTAACCAACATGCCTACCACACCATTCTGCAGTGATACGGCATCCCATATGGTTTGCGCTTAGTGGGACTATCATTTGTTTTTCAACAGGACAATGACCCAACACACCTCCAGGCTGTTTAAGGGCTATTTGACCAAGAAGGAGAGTGATGGAGTGCTGCATCAGAGGACCTGGCCTCCACATTCACCCGACCTCAACCCAATTGAGATGGTTTGAGATAAGTTGGACCGCAGAGTGAAGGAAAGCAGCCAACAAGTGCTCAGCATATGTGAGAACTCCTTCAAGACTGTTGGAAAAGCATTCCAGGTGAAGCTGGTTGAGAGAATGCCAAGAGTGTGCAAAGTTGTCATCAAGGCAAAGGGTGGCTACTATGAAGAATCAAAAATATATTTTGATGTGTTTAATACTTTTTGGGTTACTACATGATTCCATATGTATTATTTAATAGTTTTGATGTCTTCACTATTAGTTGACAATGGAGAAAATAGTAAAAATAACGAAAAACCCTTGAATGAGTAGGTGTGTCCAAACTTTTGACTGGTACTGTATCTATAATATAGGTATTGGCCCAGAATTTCCACATCAGTGCATCCCTAACTTGAATGTCTAGAACCAGATAGAAAATATGTAGAAATGATAATGGACCTACATATTTTAAAATAACTGCCCTTTTTCTGGCCCGCAAATCTGTGCCACCCTACATGGAATTTTGAATTCCCGGTTTTATCCCTTGAGCCAAAATTATTGCCCACCCCGGTTTTATGTGGTGATACAAAGACCTTTACTAGTAAAGGGCATTTAAAGTATTTTCTGTAAGCCTATTCATTCTGCTTTGTTCACTTAAAAGAGACGTCTCTGAACAGCTCTTCGTTCAGTAGCCATGATTATGATAAATAAACATGAGTTGGGGCCTCAGACTGGCCTATGCATAGGGCCTCCAAATCTGCTCGTGTGTGTGTGTGTGTGTGTGTGTGTGTGTGTGTGTGTGTGTGTGTGTGTGTGTGTGTGTGTGTGTGTGTGTGTGTGTGTGTGTGTGTGTGTGTGTACAGTATATATATATCCGTCTGATATGAGCAACATTATGACTCATAGTTGTAGAACCATGTACTTTGGAAGTACAGTATACTTCCTACACAAACTGACATGGACACAGAGAGACACAAACAAACACCTAAAAGTTCTGTACTTCATGTACACACTTACATGGACAGAAAGAGACACACGAACACACACATATCTAATAGTTCTATACCTCAGACTAAGAACAACTTCAGAGGATGTCCAAGTTATTTGAGACTGTCGTGAGACAAAGGGTTGGAACTGGTTCAAAAAACGGAAAATAACACAATTATTTGAGGAACAGAACCCAAACCGAAAACAAAAGTGACCTATACTGTTCCAAAACTGAACCATTATTTTAAAAGCATAGGAACCGGTTAATAACATTACTTTACATTCCAGGCATTTTTTTCCAGTCCAACAAAAATCGCAACAAAGCACCTATGCAAAGCCCTCACTCTGTCACTCAGAAACGTATTACAACAACCTTTCATTCAATAGAATAAAATAAGGAGTAAAGTACAAACATAACAGGTATCAGAATAAAAACGTCTATTACAACAATAATGTCAGCGACATCAACAATGGGTGTGCGTGTGTGTGTAGGCTACCTGCCCCTCTGAAGCATAGGTCGCTGTAGCCTATTTACGACGTTACAAGCGTGATTCAGAAATTATGGAGAGATGTTTAATTAGAGAAGAGTGGAATTAATTTTTCATTGCTAGTTAAGGATACTATAGTTATCACTTTCCACATTGTATTTATTAACTACAAAAAGGTCAAACGTGTTTTTAATTCTACTGCTGCTCTGCACACACAAGCTTGTTAGCTAGTTAGCTAGTTAGCTAGCTAATGTTTACTCTGGTCCAACATTAAACCAACTCGGAAGTTCAAAGACTTTGAAAGTTCCTACATGGATACCACTCCTCCGTAGGTAGAATTCTGTGAGCCTAATTCAGATAATGCATGTCATGACAAGATGCCCAGTGCTTCAAGGTAAGCTTCCTTCATCCTCTCTCGCCCTCTCCTCACCCTCGAAATTTCAGTTGCATCTTGCGCCCTATACTGCGACTAGCAGCACAGTGTGTGTTTGTCCCTCATTATGATTAAACCATGCTTTTACTGCATAATACAATTTGTTCTTAACGACTTTCCGATAAAGATGAAATCTCTTACCTGCTCCACAGCAAGCTGCTATATCTGCACTGATTGGTGAAGTAATTGAATGTTGTGCTAAATGTAAAAAAAGGTAGGCTATATTTCAGAGGTTTTAAAAGGAACGATATAAACTGGTACTTTTTTGGGGTTTGAACCAGTTCAGAACTTAATTTCTCTGGTCGGAACAGTGGAACTGAACAAAAAAAATAATGGTTTTGTTCAGAATTAAACGATTTGAAAATAATTTTGTTTGAACCCCTGCCTGAGACAGACATTGGTGTTGTTGTTGTGAACTGAAAACAATCTGGGGTCCTGCCCTAGAAATGCTGTCTGTGCCTCAGGCCAGCCAGGGTCTCAACATTCTCTAAATGGCAAAGTAATACTCTGTATTGGAACCTTTCACAATTAGACACAGGATTTATAGGCTTATAGGCTCTTTCACTGGGATTGAACTGAAATCCTGTGTACCCGTGGCTCTAAATATGCTGAAATTCAAGATAAAATTTGTTCATCTTTCAGGCTAACATATTGAAACTTGGACAAATCCAGACTGGAATATGATGACTGTAATCAGAGGACTCCATATGTGCTGATTGTATCCACAGTGTCCTATTGTGGGGAGAGGGAGGGCAGTTTGTTGGTGTGATAAATGACAACTGTGTTTGTAATTAACACAAATACAACATCAGTCTAGGTCCTATAATCATGATTTGTTAGTAGCAAATATGTATTGTTTCTCTAACTTATGAGTTATTGAAACATTCAAAGGCTCATTCATGTGCACTTATGCATACAGACAGGCATAAACACACACCTTTTGATACACCTGATACAAACAATTACTGTTTATCGCAGATATAACAGTCAAGCAGGTAATAAAAGTTTAACATAAGAGGTCTGACGTCACCAATGGTGGAAAAAGTACCCAATTGTCATACTTGAGTAAAAGTGAAGATACCTTAATAGAACATGACTCAAGTAAAAGTTAGTCACCCAGTAAAATACTACTTCAGTATTTGGTTTCAAATTCTGAAATATTAAGCAAACCAGAAGGCAGAATTTTATTTTTTATTGACAGATAGCCAGGGGCACCCTCATAATTTACAAATGAATCAAATCAAGTTTATTTTATATAGCCCTTCGTACATCAGCTAATATCTCGAAGTGCTGTACAGAAACCCAGCCTAAAACCCCAAACAGCAAGCAATGCAGGTGTAGAAGCACGGCGGCTAGGAAAAACTCCCTAGAAAGGCCAAAACCTAGGAAGAAACCTAGAGAGGAACCAGGCTGAGGGGTGGCCAGTCCTCTTCTGGCTGTGCCGGGTGGAGATTATAACAGAACATGGCCAAGATGTTCAAATGTTCATAAATGACCAGCATGGTCAAATAATAATCAGGAGTAAATGTCAGTTGGCTTTTCATAGCCGATCATTAAGAGTATCTCTACCGCTCCTGCGGTCTCTAGAGAGTTGAAAAGAGCAGGTCTGGGACAGGTAGCACGTCCGGTGGACAGGTCAGGGTTCCATAGCCGCAGGCAGAACAGTTGAAACTGGAACAGCAGCAAGGCCAGGTGGACTGGGGACAGCAAGGAGTCATCATGCCCGGTAGTCCTGACGCATGGTCCTAGGGCTCAGGTCCTCCGATAGAGAGAAAGAAAGAGAGAAGGAGAGAATTAGAGAGAGCATACTTAAATTCACACAGGACACCGGATAAGACAGGAGAAGTACTCCAGATATAACCTAGCCCCCCGACACATAAACTACTGCAGCATAAATACTGGAGGCTGAGACAGGAGGGGTCAGGAGACACTGTGGCCCCATCCGATGATACCCCCGGACAGGGCCAAACAGGAAGGATATAACCCCACCCACTTTGCCAAAGCACAGCCCCCACACCACTAGAGGGATATCTTCAACCACCAACTTACCATCCTGAGACAAGGCCGAGTATAGCCCACAAAGATCTCCACCACAGCATAAACCAAGGGGGGGCGCCAACCCAGACAGGAAGATCACGTCAGTGACTCAACCCACTCAAGTGACGCACCCCTCCTAGGGACGGCATGAAAGAGCACCAGTAAGCCAGTGACTCAGCCCCTGTAATAGGGTTAGAGGCAGAGAATCCCAGTGGAGAGAGGGGAACCGGCCAGGCAGAGACAGCAAGGGCGGTTCGTTGCTCCAGAGCCTTTCCGTTCACCTTCACACTCCTGGGCCAGACTACACTCAATCATATGACCCACTGAAGAGATAAGTCTTCAGTAAAGACTTGAAGGTTGAGACCGAGTCTGCGTCTCTCACATGGGTAGGCAGACTATTCCATAAAAATGGAGATCTATAGGAGAAAGCCCTGCCTTCAGCTGTTTGCTTAGAAATTCTAGGGACAATTAGGAGGCCTGCGTCTTGTGACCGTAGCGCACGTGTAGGTATGTACGGCAGGACCAACTCGGAAAGATAGGTAGGAGCAAGCCCATGTAACGCTTTATAGGTTAACAGTAAAACCTTGAAATTAGCCCTTGCTGATTTGTGTTAAATGAGTCCACCCAATCAGAGGCAGTAGGGATGACCAGGGAGGCTCTCTTGATAAGTGTGTGAATTGGATCATTTTCCTGTCCTGCTAAGCATTCAAAATGTAATGAATACTTTTGTGTGTGAAGGAAAATGTATGGAGTACAAAGTACATTATTTTCTTTAGGAATGTATTGAAGTAAAAGTTATAAATAATAAAGTACAGATACCACCCCAAAAAAGTAGTACTTTCAAGTATTTTTTACACCCCTGGACCACTATTTTAAATCTCTTATTCCCCCTTCATCAAAGGCTTGTTTTTGAAATGAAAAAAGGATGAAAGGGATGAAAGCGAGAGCTGGATAATTCATGTATCCTCCAGCAATGTGTTTGTGTGGGGCGAGCACTAGACTATGGAGAATCAATCCATACCATTTCATCTCCTAATACATATTTGAACCAAACACACCTCAAGCCACCCCATTGTCCTGTTCTTCCAAAACAAATTGTGGCTTTGCTTTGCACCCATCCAACTTATTAGGCTACCAGGGAGAAAGGCAGTTATCATAGCAGACCTAGCTGACAATGACAGAACACTGTGGACACAAAACATCTCTGCCACAGACACAGCTTCATTATCGCTCTGGGATTCTCTAGCATTATTGGCATCAGCAGGCCAATGTCATTGTCACCATAGAAACAACAGACAGGTTGTTTTTGTCTAGATCACTATGGCAGCCACCATGCCCGGCTCTGTTTTGACTGAGAGGGCTCCTGTGATTGGACAAGATCTTATCATGAACTGTAACTACCTCTGAAGTTTATAAATAGTCTGGGATCTGTGGGCATGCATCTTTCAGTGCAGTGGGTACCGATGATTATCCAAGCAAGGGAACAGAACCACTTCACATATTCCACATAAACATGTATAGGCCTAACAATTTTCTTGCAAACTCCAATCACAACAATCTTCATGTGGATTTTGCTGTATCAAAGTTGAGCTACAAGGGTAAGGTTTAAAGTAATTAAATAACTGACACTTGTGAATTATCTCATCAAAAGAATTCTCTGGTGAACTGAGGTCGGTGTGTACATGCGCTTACTCCGACACTCTTATAATCAGTGAAATCACCAAAACGAATAATAGATTGAGAGCAGGAGGGTGTGTTCACTTCTCTCTGATCCTTGCAACAAATTAGGCTCTTGGCTGATGAGCTGCAATTGTGCTACAGATCATGGAGAGACTTGCGGGAGTCACCACTTCCCTCAGAGTTTGTGAGAGAGATGTACAAGACCTTATAATAACATATGCCATTTAGCAGATGCTTTATCCAAAGCGACTTAGTCATGCATGCATACATTTTATGTATGGGTGGTCCCATGAATCAAACCCACTATCCTGGCATTGCAAGCACCATGTTGTACCAACTGAGCTACAAAGGGCGAGTGACTTAAACATACCAGAGAACGAGGCCCTATGGTCTCAGCTCTGATGATGTGAGCGATGACACTTCTTTATTAGCAGGATACACGTTTATTCACCACGTACTGTAGCACCCACTCCAACTATATCATGACTCAACTAGCTCCAATAAAGAGCACCATTCAGGCAGTCAAAAAGCCACCAGGTGAGCGAGGAGAGCCCTGGAGGGCTCCGTGATTAACTCCAGCTGGAGTGGCTGACTTACTTGACATCACAGGGCAAGGAGTGGGTGGATGAATTAAACCTGTCAGTTAGAGCCACTGTGAAACTCAGTACATGCTATTATAGCATGTACTGTAGCTAGCTCTGTGCCTATCTGCTGTCCTTCACACTGGCCAATTAGGAGGAGGACATGGAACAAATAGCTGAGCGGAGACAGCAAGATGGAGAGAGATGCCGAACAATAAGAACACAGAGGAAAACTAATATAATTACTTGCCACACCCACACTGCGGCCAGCTTGAGTGTGGGCAAAAATTAAACAAGATAACAAGAGAGGCCAGCCGTCTTTTCTCTGGGGTTCTTTTAAAGAGTTTGAGGAGTGGTGCAAACCTTGATTCAGTTTTAACTGCCTGTCTCTCTCATCATAACAAAACATATGCTGAGCGATACAACCAAAAGTGCTGTTGTGAGGACCTCGCAAAGGCTCATGAAGTCATAAAACCTCCTCGATATGTTTCCCATTAATTCCTAAGAAAAAGTGACCAGCTGTGGTTCAAACGTAGGCCTATTGTAATGACTCAATGGGCCAGTTCCCGGAACACAGATTAAGCCTAGTCCTGGACCAAAAAACATGCTCAATGCAAAGTGACCATTGAAATAGTTTTTTAGTACAGGACTAAGCTTAATCTGTGTCCAGGAAACTGGCCCATTGAGTCGTATTTGACCTATTTGCACAACGAGATTGATGCAGATTCAGATGGGCATGAAACCTCATAGGGAGCTCATCATACTAAATCCTTGATCAAACACAACACAGCGGGTCCACAGCAGTCTCATTCCCAGCGCTCTTATCGGATTAAAGTCCAGGCTGCCACCACATCAACGGGTACCCCTGAGTGTTCCCAACACGTTCCCCTTAGAGTCATCTGGCCTGGACAGCAAACAATCTGTTGGATCAGGTACACCAACATGGTTTAGTCAGGGTGGTGGTGATCAATCTGCCGGAACCCAATGAGTAGGTTGCCATTACCGACTCCTGCCAAATCAAATATACGGTAACTTTGAAACTTAAGCAAACTGATATCTAGTTTGTTCAATGACAAAACTTTTGGGGGATCCATGTTTTGGATGACGCTGGAGGTTAATTCTGTTCTTTTGTGAATTGCCTCCATCGTCAAGAGGGCATATTTTTCTTTGAATGCAGCTTACGATTACAATTTGTGAAGAGAAGAAAGTTAATAATTAGTACAGACATAAAGACAACAACCATCATTAAATAGTCTCTGCAATTTTCTTAAATTCACCACTCTTTAAAATGCTTGTTATACTGTATGTCCACGTGTGGTCTCTGAGCGCACATATCATGGCAGTGGAGTGTATCAGAGAGTGGGTGACTCGTAACAGCTTGTTTGTTGTCTCTCTCCGATTCATCCCTCCCTTTTGTTGACCCTGAGAATGGAATGTATATGTTTTAAATATGTTCTTTAAACGTTTCTAAATGTTTTCATAGAAAGTTTCCTTAATGTTTTGAGAACATGACTTCAAATAGAACCATTAAGTAACCTGTAGAACGCAGAAGTACTGAAATTCCCACAGAAGAACATTGTTTAAAATACTCTGAACTATGAGAACATTCCCAATGTCAAACCAGTTGGAGAATGTTCCTAGAACATTACCAAAATAAAAATTAAACGTAAGAATGTTCAAACCTTTAGGAAACCTTCTGTTAAAGTAATGAAATTTGTCAAGTTCCTTATATGTGCTGGATAGTGCTCATTGAGACTATCATAATAATATGTAGACAACCCAAATGAATAGTCATCAGTCATTACTGTGTATTTACAAACACATAAAAATGGATATCATTCATTCCTCACCGAGGTTCAGCAGACACATGCTCACATGGAATTGTACACATGTGGAGAATAACACAGGACACTCACAACGAGTGATGTCTGTCTAAAGGTGAACATTTACAGTGTTCAGCTACAGTGCAATCGCATGCATGAAAACCTTTCCCTACCATTGTTATTTGACAATTACTTGTTCTTTCTTTGACATCCTGGACCTGTGCAGCCTTCTCTCTTTCAACTGCCTCAAAACTAACAGCCATATGAAAATGCCTATGATAGAGCTATCGCTCACAACAGTACACCAGTCTTCGAGGATAAATGACTCCAGGTTATGGCAGGGAGAGAGAGGGTAGAAAGAGAGGGCTGAGAGTAAGAAGAGAGGAGAAAGAGTGAGACATGGAGAGATTGTTCATAGATTATATTCATTATGGCCATGCCGATGGAAAATTTCTAATTTAATTGTGAAGAAACCAGGGCACGAAATTATCTAACGAAGGTCGTCCTTTCTAGTTTCAAAGAGCGTAGTAGGCTAACTGCACAGATAAACCCAAGCAAGATAAAAGCAATGCAGATCAGAGAGAGCAGGTTCACAGCCAGGGAGACGAGAGAGACAAGCCAGGCACCGTGCCTGTGACAGTAGCAGGGGGCGTCTATAACAAGCTCAACTGAGTGCTGTGAGATATGAGCTGTCACACACTGGACATGAAAAGGAACACAATTTCACTGGCTGCAATTATTCCACGATGAGGGCCTCTCGTGGAGTGTGCTAAGGCAGGTTGAGGTGCGTGCTGGAGAGCCCCCAGAGAGGCCAGTCTCCTGCCCAGTAGCCACTCGCTGGGCCAGAATATGAGACAGCGGCAGAAGGCTGCAGGAAAGCACTGACCAAGCCAGCACACAGCAGTGCACGTGTACCTGTATGCCTACCACACACACACTTTGTATGGATAATCAGTACAAACACAGAGGTTCAGCCCAGGCTTCTGCCATCTCTTTTCCTCCCACCTTCTTTTCATTCTCACCGTTGTTCCCTTTTACCCCATTCTGTCTAAAGAGGTTTTCCCTACATTCTGCATCTCTCTATAGGTGTTGTTTTTGTCTGAGGGAGTGTGCCTAGTGTTCCTTTGTTTGTTGGAACAGTAAAGTGAGAAGTGTATCTGTTGGCTTCTAAAATCCCTTCTGATGCTGAGTGCACCTCCACATGTGCCAAGAAACAAACACTTGGACGCTGTGGAGTATACAGCTCCTTATTTTGATTTTAGCTACAGAAGAACACTGAAAACATTCAAGGGCAATGGAGTGTCCTTAGACTAGAGGGAATAGTGCCCCCTACTGGCCCTCCAACATCACTCTCGCATCATCTGGTCTCCCAAGGCTCGACCAACCCAACTTAACTTTAGAGGCAAGACAGGACTAGGATGCTGGGTAATATGGCTCCTGACCACAGGAGGTTGGTGGCACGTTAATTGGGGAGGACAGGCTCGTGGTAATGGCTGGAGTGGAATGGTTAAAATACAAACACATAGGTTCCGTGTGTTTGATGCCAATCCATTCGCTCCTTTCCAGCCATTATGAGGAAATTATGACAAAAAGGAATGCCGTGTTTGGATCTTGAATCTCTTGGGTAACTTATTTGGTAAGACACTACAAAAATGTCCTCTGTATTGGTTTCATTCTACTATATTAAACCACAATTAATACCAATCATGTGTTCACCAGCTCTGTGAGACTAGGATCCCCATAGTAAGTCCAGCAGACATGGTCCTATTGATATTGTCCCATGGTGATGGTTATTGTCTCTGTCAGGTGGATTACACTGTATTGACCTTAAACAATCTGTCCCCGGGGTCTGCCACTGAGGACACAAACAAACACACAAAGGGAAAGCAATTTCCTTCATAGACACTTTTCCATATTGGTAAAATCAGACGACAACCACTGGTTGTGTAGCTAGCTGCCTTTATTCAAATCAACCACACACACACACACACACACACACACACACACACACACACACACACACACACACACACACACACACACACACACACACACACACACACACACACACACAGCATTAAGGCATATTGACATGTCAAGATGAGTTTGTAGATAAATGTCACGTTACTGCCAACGGAACTTCAGGTCACACTGATGCATTAATGACAAGAGTAAATCTGGATCACGAATGGAAAAATCCATTTGAGTAGCTTTACCCTTAAGAATTGTTTTCATCATATCTAATAGAACAAGCTCAAAAGCATGCCTGTTTGATTAAATTTAAAGTAATCACAAAGCTTACACTGAGTGTACAAAACATTAGGAACAACTTCCTAATATTGAGCTGCACCCAGGGTCAAGATCTCTCACCAAGTCAAAACGAGGACCCGAACCAGCTACCTATCGGCCACCGGCCCAAGCTCCCAACCGCCAGGCCACCAACCATCCAAGATCCCCCTCACAGTTCCCCCCCGAGAGCTGCCCCTCAACCATCCAAGATCCCCCCCACAGTTCCCCTCGAGAGCTGCCCCTCAACCATCCAAGATCCCCCCCACAGTTCCCCTCGAGAGCTGCCCCTCAACCATCCGAGACCACCCCACAGTTCCCCTCGAGAGCTGCCCCTCAACCATCCGAGACCCCCCCAAAAAACCTCTCCCTCTATTCCCCACATCCATTCCCCACCTCCAACAAGCCACCACCTCCCCACTGCACCAACAAAGTGAACAAGAGATAAAAACAATGCAAAAACAAGACATCAAGGACAACAAAAATCAAAACAGCAAGGCCAACTATATATACGTTTGAGTGCATGTGGTACTATTTACATGTGTATGTACAGTTGAAGTCGGAAGTTTACATACACGTAGGGTCGAGTCATTAAAACTCGTTTTTCAACCACTCCACAAATTTCTTGTGGAAATGTAGTTTTGTGAAAATTTGTGAAAATTAAATAAAAAATAAAAAACTTGTGAAAATTATAGTTTTGGCAAGTGGGTTAGGACATCTACTTTGCGCATGACAAGTCATTTTTCCAACAATTGTTTAAAAACAGATTATTTCACTTATAATTCACTGTATCACAATTCCAGTGGGTCAGAAGTTTACATACACTGAATTGACTGTGCCTTTAAACAGCTGGGAAAATTCCAGAAAATAATGTAATGGCATTAGAAGCTTCTGATAGGCTAATTGACATCAAAAGAATTGTAGACTTCCACAAGTCTGCTTCATCCTTCGGAGCAATTTATAAACGCCTGAAGGTACCACGTTCATCTGTACAAACAATAGTACGCAATTGACATAATTTGAGTCAATTGGAGGTGTACCTGTGGATGCATTTCAAGGCCTACCTTCAAACTCAGTGCCTCTTTGCTTGACATCATGGGAAAATCAAAAGAAATCAGCCAAGATTTCAGAGAAAAAACTGTTGATCACAAGTCTGGTTCATCCTTGGGAGCAATTTCCAAACGCCTGAAGGTACCACGTTCATCTGTACAAACAATAGTACGCAAGTATTAACACCGTGGGACCACGCAGCCGTCATACCGCTCAGGAAGGAGATGCGTTCTGTCTCCTAGAGATGAACGTACTTTGGTGCGAAAAGTGCAAATCAATCCCAGAACAACAGCAAAGGACCTTGTGAAGATGCTGGAGGAAACAGGTATAAAAGTATCTATATTCACAGTAAAACCAGTCCTATATCGACATAACCTAAAAGGCTGCTCAGCAAGGAAGAAGCCACTGCTCCAAATCTGCCATAAAAAGCCAGACTACGGTTTGCAACTGCACATGGGGACAAAGATCGTACTTTTTGGAGAAATGTCCTCTGGTCTGATGAAACAAATATAGAACTGTTTGGCCAAAATGACCATCGTTATGTTTGGAGGAAAAAGGGGGAGGCTTGCAAGCCGAAGAACACCATCCCAACCATGAAGCACGGGGGTGGCAGCATCATGTTGTGGGGGTGCTTTGCTGCAGGAGGGACTGGTGCACTTCACAAAATAGATGGCATCATCAGGTAGGAAAATTATGTGGATATCTTGAAGCAACATCTCAAGACATCAGTCAGGAAGTTAAAGCTTGGTCGCAAATGGGTCTTCCAAATGGACAATGACCCCAAGCATACTTTCAAAGTTGTGGCAAAATGGCTTAAGGACAACAAAGTCAAGGTATTGGAGTGGCCATCACAAAACCCTGACCTCAATCCTATAGAACATTTGTGGGCAGAACTGAAAAAAGCGTGTGCGAGCAAAGAGGCCTACAAACCTGACTCAGTTCCACCAGCTCTGTCAGAAGGAATGGGCCAAAATTCACCCAACTTATTGTGGGAAGTTTGTGGAAGGCTACCTGACATGTTTGACCCAAGTTAAACAATTTAAAGGCAATGCTACCAAATACTAATTGAGTGTATGTAAACTTCTGACCCACTGGGAATGTGATGAAAGAAATAAAAGCTGAAATAAATCATTCTCTCTACTATTATTCTGACATTTCACATTCTTAAAATAAAGTGGTGATCCTAACTGACCTAAGACAGGGACTTTTTACTAGGATTAAATGTCAGGAATTGTGAAAAACTGAGTTTAAATGTATTTGGCTAAGGTGTATGTAAACTTCCGACTTCAACTGCATGTGTGTGTGTCCGTGCATTTGAATGTGAGTGTGTGTATATGCATTTGTACACGCCTACAAGCACCTGCGCGGCAACAGCCTCAGGGAAACAGGCATTGGATGTAACAGCATTGTCCCTCCGTGTCATTCAAACTTACTTTCTTTAGTTCCACAGGGATGCTGTCCCATGTTGACCCCAAGGCTTCCCACAGTTGTGTCAAGTTGGCTGGATGTCCTTTGCGAGGTGGACCATTAAGACACACGGGAAACTACTGAGCCTGAAAAACCCAGCAGCGTTGCAGTTCTTGACACACTCAAACTGGTGCGCCTGGCACCTACTACCATACCCCGTTCAAAGGCACTTAAATCTTTTGTCTTGCCAATTCACTCTGAATGGCATACATACACACTCCAGGTCTAATTGTCTCAAGGCTTAAAAATCCTTATTTAACCTGTCTTCTCTTCATCTACACTGATTGAAATGAATTTAACAGGTGACATCAATATGGGATCATAGCTTTCACCTGGTCAGTCTCAAATCAAATTAATTGGTCACATACACATGGTTAGCAGATGTTATTGCGAGTGGTGCGAAATGCTTATGCTTCTAGATCTGACAGTGCAGCAGTATCTAACAAGTAATATCTAACAATTCCACAACAAAACCTAATATCTAACAAATTCCACAACAAAAATCTAGTAATGGGGTAAGAATATATAAATATACAATATATGGCTGAGCAGTGACAGAGGGGCTAAGATGCAATCGATAGTATAGAATAGATATGTATACTGTATCCTACACTATGATATAAGTAATGCGAGATATGTAAACATTCTTAAAGCGGCATTATTAAAGTGACTAGTGTTCCATTTATTAAAGTGGCCAATGATAAAGTCTGTAGGCAGGCAGCCGCCTCTCTGTGTTAGTGATGGCTGTTTAACATTCTGATGGCCTTGAGATAGAAGCTGTTTTTCAATCTCTCTGTCCCAGCTTTGATGCACCTGTACTGACCTCGCCTTCTGGATGGAAGTGGGGTGAACAGGCAGTGGCTCGGGTGGTTATTGCCCTTTATGATCTTTTTGCCTTCCTGTGACATCGGGTGTTGTAAGTGTCCTGGAGGGCAGGTAGTTTGCCCCGGTGATGCGTTGTGTAGACCGCACCGTTTGGAGAGCCCTGCGGTTGTGGGCGGTACCAGGCGCCTACTGTACCAGGCGGTGATACAGGATGCTCTCGATTGTGTACCTGTAAAAGTTAGTGAGGGTTTTCGGTGACAAGCCACATTCTTTCAACATCCTGAGGTTGAAGAGGCGCTGTTGCGCCTTCTTCACCACACTGTTTGTGTATGTGGACCATTTCAGTTTGTCGGGGATATGTACACTGAGGAACTTAAAAAACGTTCCACCTTCTCCACTGCTGTCCCGTCGATGTGGGTAGGGGGGTGCTCCCTTTGCTGTTTCCTGAAGTCCATGATCATCTCTTTTGTTTTGCTGACATTGAGTGAGAGGATATTTTCCTGACACCACACTCCGAGGGCCCTCACCTCCTCCCTGTAGGTTGTCTCGTTGTTGTCGATAATCAAGCCTACCACTGTTGTGTTGTCTGCAAACTTGATGATTGGGTTTGAGGCGTGCATTGCCACGCAGTCGTGGGTGAACAGGGAGTACAGGAGGGGGTTGAGAACGCACCCTTGTGGGGCCCGTGTTGAGGATCAGTGGAGTGGAGATGTTGTTTCCTACCTTCACCACCTGGGGGCGGATCGTCAGGAAGTCCAGGACCCTGTTGCACATGGCAGGGTCAAGACCTAGGGACTCAAGCTTAATGATGAGTTTGGTGAGTACTATGGTGTTGCATGCTGAGCTGTAGTCAATGAACAGCTTTCTTACGTAGGTATTCCTCTTGTCCAGATGGGATAGGGCAGTGTGCAGTGTGATGGCGATTGCATCGGCTGTGGACCTATTGGGGCGGTAAGAAAATTGAAGTGGGTCTAGGGTGACAGGTAGGGTTGAGGTAATATGATCCTTGACTAATCTCTCAACGTACTTCATGATGACAGAAGTGAGTGCTACGGGATGATAGTCGTTTAGCTCAGTTACCTTAGCTTACTTGGGAACAGGAACAATGGTGGCCCTCTTGAAGCATGTGGGGACAGCAGACTGGGATAGGGATTGATTGAATATGTCCGTGAACACACCAGCCAGGACGCGGCTAGGGATGCCGTCTGCGCCGGCAACCTTGCGAGAGTTAACACTTAAACGTTTTACTCAAGCCGGCCACGGAGAAGGAGAGCCCACAGTCTTTGGTAGTGGGCCGTGTTCGGTGGCACTGTATTGTCCTCAAAGCGCACAAAGAATTTGTTTAATTTGTCTGGAAGCAAGACGATGTCCGCACCGGCGCTGGTTTTAATTTTGTCATCCGTGATTGTCTGTAGAGCCTGCCACATACGTCTCGTGTTTGAGCCGTTGAATTGCGACTCCACTTTGTCTCTATACTGACACTTTGCTTGTTTGATTGCCTTATGGAGGGAATAACTACACTGTTTGTATTCGGCTATATTCCCAGTTGCCTTGCCATGATTAAATGCGTTGGTACGTGCTTTCAGTTTTGCGCGAATGCTGCCATCAATCCACGGTTTCTGGTTAAGGAAGGTTTTAATAGTCACAGTGGGTACAACATCTCCTATACACTTCCTTATAAACTCGTTCACCGAGTCAGCATATGTCAATGTTGTTCTCTGACTCTACCCGGAACATATCCCAGTCCACGTGATCAAAGCGATCTTGAAGCGTTGAATCCAATTGGTCAGACCAGCTTTGGATAGACCTAAGCACGGGCACTTCCTGTTTTAGTTTCTGCCTATAGGAGGGACGCAACAAGATGGAGTCATGGTCAGATTTGCCAAAAGGAGGGCGGGGGAGGGCCTCGTATGCATCGCGGAAGTTAGAGTAGCAATGGTCGAGCGTGTTACTAGCTCGTATACTGCAATCGATATGCTGATGGCATTTAGGTAGCCTTTTTCTCAAATTAGCTTTGTTAACATCCCAGCAGCTACAATAAATGCAGCCTCAGGATATATGGTTTCCAGTTTGCATAAAGTCCAGTGAAGTTCCTTGACGGCCATCTTGGTATCCGCTTGTGGGGGATATACACGGCTGTGACAACCGAGGAGAGTTCTCTTGGGCGATAATACGGTCGGCATTTGATTGTGAGGAATTCTAGGTCAGGTGAACAAAAGGACTTGAGTTCCTGTATATTGTTACAATTCCGCCATGATTTGTTAATCATGAAACATACACCCCCGCCATTCTTTTTACCGGAGAGATGTTTATTCCTATTGGCATAATGCACTGAAAATCCCGTTGGCTCTACTGACTCCGACAGCATGTCCCAAGCTAGCCATGTTCCCGTGAAACAGACTATGTTACAATCCTGGATATCTCTTTGGAAAGCAACTATTGCCCTGATTCCATTGACTTTGTTAACTAGGGACTGAACATTAGCGAGTAATATACTCGGAAGCGGTGGGTGGTGTGCGCTCATCCGAAACCTCACTAGAAGACCGCTCCGGCACCCTCTCCTCTGGCAGCATTGTTTTGGGTCGGCCTCTGGAATCAGTTCTAATGCCCTGGGAGGTGCCAACAAAGGATGCGCTTTGGGAAAGTCACATTCCTGGTCGTAATGTTTTGATATAAAAATGGCTGCATTGGACCTTTAAGGTTTACCAACTGTGACATCACATATAAACACTTTAAAAAAAAAGAATCTTAAAACTCAAGGGGAAAAAAAGAAAAAAGACAATCTCAATCGTATTGTAGAACATTTCTTATTGCGTGGAATTACTTTACTCAAATGTTGATAATCGAGCTGAACAAATCAATCATGTATTACATGTTCTAAAATGGAAATACACTGCAATGAGGGGCAAGAGTGTTGAGGTTCTACATAGATAAATCAGTTATATCAGACCAGAATTGCTATCATTGATTCTTATTGGTTACTTACAAACATGAGCCAAAATAACCTTGTACATCAGCAAGGAATACAATTCTTAATTTAAAACATAATACATTGATTTAAACAAAAATATAGTTATGTAGGTAACACTTGATATGATGTTGCCATTTTCAACCAATACAGGTTAATTAACACAATGTCCCATTTAATTGTGTGGCTCATTAGACATTGAATTGGACCATAGGCACGCCATCCAGCCATGCCCTTAGTGCAGCAACATCACATATAGAAGAACCATGGCGAAAGACTGAAATTCTAGTATCTCTGGCTCCACTGCCTTGTGCCCTGCTATCCAAGTCTATATTACACCAGGCATCAGACCAACTCTAGTCTTCACTAACCAGAGGTACTCCTTGTCTTCAGAGAAACAGTGTCTTGCAGTTCAATGGGCCTCCACCCGTTTCAAAATAGAAACCTCTATCTCTACATGTGTATTACATATACTGTACATTTTAGACAATGTGAAAATATGATAACCAATCAAATAATATATTTCCACGCATTTCAAAATAAAGCAATAGCTTCCTTACATTGTTCATGTTCCGAATTCCTCCATCATATTCATTCAACGGGCATATGAAACAAAGGCATGATACATCCTTGTAAAAGCAGTATACTTTCATATGTACGTACACAGTCTAAACCGTGGATTTAACATGGTTTAACTCTCCATGACCCGATCCAGCTGGACTGAGCTTCTCTGAGAAACACATCAAGGACAAACAGTGGACCTGAATCACAAGTGGTTTTCTATTGATTGGTTTGTTTAGAGATAGATTATGGGGACTGAAGGTCCTCTTGATGGCTGTCTATAAGCCTATATACACCTAGCTGGATACCGCATGCAAAGTCACACCCACTATGTTTAAGAGCAAGTGGCAATGCACTGGTGCGTGCCGTGTCTGTGGCAAATAGCACAGACACAGACCACAGTAGACAGCCATACAGACAGGTCAAGAGTAGCATGCTATGGGGAAGATATGCCGTGTTGCAGAACTAATCTCTTGCTCCATTCCCCACATCTATCTGTCGATGTGCAACGCATTCCATCACCAGTGTCCCTGCAGTCAGGAACAAAACACCCCTCCCACCTCCTTGCTCTCTCTCGCCCCCCTCTCTCTATGTTAGAAAATGCCATTTTAAAGCAGGATGACCTTTACACTAATATGATGAATGTGCTGCCATGGCTGTCAGGGGGTTGGGCGGGACGCATCGATTACTAAAATAGAGACCCTTGCCCTGTGGACAGGGTGGGGCGATCGAAGACCCGTTGGGGACATGGGGGGTGGGGAGGGGAGGTCCCCATGTTGTCACAGGCAGAGCAGGCGGGAGCCCTCGTCCCCCTCCTCACCCTCAGTCTGGGGGATGCGGGGCAGCATGGCCGAGCGGGTCAAGCCCCAGAAACGAGGAGGGGACAAGTCTTTCTTGGTGGCTGTGAACTTCCAGCCCATGTGTGAAGCACAGGTACGACACTGAGCGATCGTCCAGGCATACCTGAGGGGGAAGGGAGAGAGGAAAAACAGAAAGAACATATTAGTCCTCATGCATTTGTGCTGCATGCCACATTTCTTATTATTGTTGTCATAAGGCACCTGACACAGAAACTAATACCCTAGTTGGTTGTCTTTCAAATCCCCCTCACCATATATGGCATACCAGATAGTATTGTTCTAATCATCAGCTACTAGAGGCCTAAGGCTCTCGGAGGCTCTCCTTCCCAGATATTACACTGAGAAAGAACACAGAGTGTGTGTCTAATCAATACAATCCACTCGCATCTCCTCTCTATTTGTTCCAGCCTCATTTCCTCCTCAGACCAAAGCTTTGTTGGCTTTCACGTGGGAACGGCGGCGGGAGATGGAAGCAAGGCACACATACAAACCACTCCCCTCCAGCCTCTCATCTGACACCTGTCAAATTAAGACGTATCCCAGTGTTCTCTTCTTGGCAACAGCATACCATTTGAAGCGGCTGCATGACAAGTATCACCCAGCAGCACTGGCAATTCAAATCGTCTGTATACTGACAAACGCCAGTATACAGCCTAAAACTGCCATCTTGTGGGTCTGTTGCTCTCTCTACAACAAGTCTTCTCAGAACACCTTATGCTAAAAGGCTGTAAAAGCACCCTTCCCCAGAAAAGCAGTGTGGCACAGAGAGGTTGAGTGGAGTAAAAGCCCTTTCTTCCCCCTCCCCCTCCATACCTCCCCTCTGAGAGGACTTGAATAAGACTCAGCTTGACCAGTGCCAGCCCTCGAGGAGAATAAGTGGAGGCCGTTATTACTGTCATTATTATTACTGGAGGCTAACACCGGCACAAATGCATTGTCTCAGGCAGAAAATGCATACTGGGGATCATTTATGAGGAGCACTGAGGAGTGGCGTTGGTTGAAGGGGCCTTATGTTACAGAACCACTGAGAAGCCCGTGGAGCATTCCACTTCTCTCCAAACAGTTCAGGTTCTACGTCAATACCTCGGTCAAGCCTGATGTTATGTACCCAGGCACTCACACACACAGCTGCTGTATGTGTAAGGTATCCCCGCAAGGAGAACTATGTAAAAAAAAAAATACAATTAGCATATTGAGGACATACCAAAAATGACAAACGATACCAAAAATGACAGTACACCAAAGGGGCCATACGCTTTCGTTTTCAAGTCTTTAGCAGCTTAGATTATTCCTGGACCAAATAAGGTATTAAAGCGCAAATTAACCAAAAAAACTACTTCTCTGGTTGAAAACGGCCTGTGTGCATAATATGAGTCAGAAACATGTATTCTAGTGTCAAAATTGACTACAAAATGTAAATAGGATAATTTTGGTCATTAAGTCAGTATCGTCCCAAACTGAGATTTGCGAGATGTAAGCTTTCCTTGGGTTTATTTTATTTCAATCCTGCCCACATGCCCACAGCTGGCAGCACCCAAGTAATCATCAATTGAAGTGTTTCCCATAAAAACAAATCCAGCGCATCGGGGGTGCATTGCTATTTCTAGCTGTTCCCATAGACTTCCAGTCATTGAGCCCACGGCTATCGCGTCTTGGCAGAAATATATATTTACAAACATGACATGTTTTTTTATTTATTACATGCTTTACATACTTTTTTGCAGCGGCGGCAACAATTTAGCAGTGGTGGATCACCGCTGCTTAATTAATATAGGGGAAACACTGAATTTGAAGTGCAGCTGCACACGACCCAATTGTAATGCCCACTAAACACATGGGTGTGGAAAGCACACTGACCGTGCTAAATTTGATTTCACTTTGGATATCCCTATGGGGCTAGTTAGGGTAGGCTATCCAAAGTCAAACAACTTTTGCAATGGTCACACACCGGCCAACTGAAGCCAATTGGCGAAAGCTGGTTGGCCTAGGATACTTTCAGAATGTTACATCTTCGCCATACCATCTGGTTTGCGCTTAGTGGGACTAAAATTTGTTTTTCAACAGGACAGTGACCCAAAACACACCTCCAGGCTGTGTAAGGGCTATTTGACCAATGAGAGTGATGGAGTGCTGCATCAGATGACCTGGCCTCAACAATCACCTGACCTCAACCCAATTGAGATGGTTTGGGATGAGTTGGACCGCAGAGTGAAGGAAAAGCAGCCAACAAGTGCTGAGCATATGTGGGAACTCTGTTGGAAAAGCATTCCTCATGAAGCTGGTTGAGAGAATGCCAAGAGTGTGCAAAGCTGTCGTCAAGGCAAAGGTCACTACTTTGAAGAATCTCAAATATAAAATATAAAATATAATTTGATTTGTTTAACACTTTTTTTGGTTACTACATGATTCCATATGTGTTATTTCATAGTTTTGATGTCTTCACTATTATTTTACAATGTAGAAAAATTTTTAAATAAAGAAAAACCCTGGAATGAGTAGATGTGTCCAAACTTTTGACTGGTAGTGTATATGTGCGTGTCATGTATAGAGAGGCATTACCCTGGAAACCAGCTGTGGAGCGTGGACGGCCTACCGACCAGGTTGAGGTTGCTGGCTTTGTAGACGGTCAGGGTCTCATGGACATAGCCGTGGGGGTTGACATAGGCTGCCATGGGGCCGTACAGAGACAGGCTGCAGGAGAAGAGAGAGGAGACATGGTAGAGATAAAAAAAGTTATTGTCTAAACCACATTGTACAAATAGCAGCTGAATTGACTGTAGAAAATGACATGCAAACATTTTTAAGTATAGAAATATACTAAAACTACAAATATTCTAAAATTATACAAACATACTACAATGACCACAGGCCAGGTGGCTAAGGCTGTGGTAAGGTACAGGTCAGACAGTTTAGACCAACTGAATGGGACAGTAGACAGAGAGATGGTTATGAAACCTAACTCGATGAATGTCAAACAAGAGACAACTTCTGCTTAATCCTTCCTTCATCGCTCTCATTTGAGCAGATTACAAATGCACCTGCAGCATCATTAATCTAGTGTGTTTGAAACGTATACTGTATCAAACACATCCGTCATCAGTTATGTACACTGAGTATACCAAACATTAGGAACACCTTCCTAATATTGAGTTTCACCCTCCCTTTTGACCTCAGAACAGAGTCAATTTGTTGGGGCATGGACTCTACAAGGTGTTGAAAGCGTTCCACAGGGACGCTGGACCATGTTAACTCCAATGCTTCCCACAGTTGTGTCAAGTTGGCTGGATGTCCTTCGGGTGGTGGACATTCCTGATACACAACGGAAACGGTTGAGTGTGGAAAAACCCAGCAGCGTTGCAGTTCTTGACACACTCAAACCAGGGCGCCTGGCACCTATTATCATACCCCGTTCAAAGGCACTTAAATCTTTGTCTTGCCCAATCACCCTCTGAATGGCACACATACACAATCCATGTCTCAATTGTCTCAAGGCTTAAAAATCCTTCTTTAACCTGTCTGATCCCTTCATCTACACTGATTGAAGTGGATTTAACAAGTGACATCAATAAGGATTCACCTGGTCAGCTTATGTCATGGAAAGAGAAGGTGTTCTTAATGTTTTATATACTCAGTGTATAGCTGCCCGTTCCCTAGTAGGGCTGCACAGAACCAAAAACGGGTCTGGAGAAGCTCATTGCCTCTGCTTTTGGGTCCCTGTGTTTCGCAACACTCATCACACACACTACCAGCTCACTCTGACAACCAGTGTTAGACTACTCGACAGACACAGACACTATTCAGAGTCTAGGTGCATCTCTCCCTCACCTGAAGATCTCGTTCTTGGTGGTGATCTCTGTATCTTGGCACTGCTTGCAACACAGCGAGGTGCACTGTGGGAAGAAAAAAAAACTAATGTGACTTCATGTTCAATCCACCAGACTTCTGTAGCAGAAGCAAACATCCCCGTAGTTATTGCCCGTACTAACAACCACCTCAGAATGGCCAGGTGTTTCTCTTTATAACAATCTTTCTCCAGGCAGCAGCATGAGAGTGCTTATTATCTTCAATCAGAGGAAAGAAAGCCAGCTACAATAATGAAGCTAGAGAATTACCTCACATATTCATACTGACACACACATCCATCATCTCCTAACAGTCATGCCCATAGAGATTCTGCTGTTGTAATATTATCCCATTCTTATTTCATTTCTATGACCGTGCTGGAATCATGAGAGTACAAAAATAGGGAGAGTATAAAAACTGGGAGTGTACAACAGGACTACATGCTCATGTCTTTGTGTGTGAGGGAGTCTCATGCTCAACCATCCTTATGTTTATGTATAGAAACTCCATGCACTTCCCCCTTGTCTCCCTCGCTCCCTATTTTTATTTAACCTTTATTTAACTAGGCAAGTCAGTTAAGAACAAATTCTTATTTACAATGACGGCCTACCCCGGCCAAACCCGGACGATGGGCCATTTGTGCGCCGCCCTACAGGACTCCCAATCACAGCCGGTTGTGATATAGCCTGGAAACAAACCTGGGTCTGTAGTGACGCCTCTAGCACTGATGCAGTGCCTTAGACCGCTGCGCCACTCGGGAGCCCAAATATGAATGAACAGAGAGAGGATAAGGAAGGACATTAGGTATACTTGTTCCTTTCTTTACTTTCAGACAATTGCTGTTATATTCCAGACATAATTCCACTTTCAATTCCCACAGAAGTGGACACTAAGCCTCTCTGCCCAGTTTTCCTGCTGTGGCTGATGAACGCAGTGCGGAAGCAGTTTAAGCCCTAAGTCCTGAGACATATGCCAGAGCACCCTTTTCTGTTGACGTTGGAACTGAAGGGAGTCTTTGAGGGACGATGAGAAACAAGCAAGCAGTGGTGTAGGCTCTGAGTGATGAAATCATAGCAGGGGGTGCAGAGTGGTCAGAGTGGAGATGAGGGTGATGATGGTGGTAGGGTTTAGGGAAGTAGCACTGTAACAGCTCTCAATGCTTCAGAGAGTTCACAAAGGAAGGCAACATCTCCGACCCACCGACTCAGAGGGGAAATTATCATGACTATACAGTATATATGCAGTGGCTAAATATACTGAACAAAAATATAAAACCAAACAAGTGCTGGTCCCATGTTTCATGAAAAGTTCCATACACACATAAGGCTTGTTTCTTTTAAATTTGGTGCATAAATTTGTCTACATCCCTGTTGGTGAGCCTTTCTCCTTTGCCAAGATAATCCATCCACCTGACAGGTGTGGCATACCAAGAAACCGATTAAACAACATGAGCATTACACAGGTGCACCTTGTGCTGGGGACAATAAAAGGCCACTCTAAAACACAATGCCACAGATGTCTCAAGTTTTGAGGGAGTATGCAATTGGCATGCTGACTGCAGGAATGTCCACCAGAGCTGTTGCCAGAGAATTTAATGTTGTTTTAGACAATTTGGCAGTACGTCCAACCGTACTAAAAACCGCAGACCACGTTTAACCACGCCAGCCCAGGACCCCCACATCCGGATTCTTCACCTGCAGGATCGTCTGAGACTAGCCACCCGGACAGCTGATGAAACTGAGGAGTATTTCTGTCTGTAATAAAGCCCTTTAGTGGGGAAAAACGGATTCTGATTGGCTGAGCCTGGCTCACCAGTGGGTGGTCCTGGCTCGCAAGTGGGCGGGCCAATGCCCTCCCAGGCCCACCCTTGGCTGCGCCCCTGCCCAGTCATGTGAAATCCATTGATTAGGGCCTAATGAATTCATTTCAATTGACTGATTTCCTTATATGAACTGTAAATCTTGAAATTGTCACATGCTGCATTTACCTTTTTGTTCAGTATATAAACACTAGAACATTAGAGGAGAGGGAAGAGAGAGGAGAGGGAAGAGAGAGAGACAGGGGCGTTTGCCACAGAACAGCAGGGAGGAGTAGGGGGTCAGAGGTTAGACAGATCAGTCGGGGAGTCAGTCGGTACAGCTGGATGGATGTGTGTTGTGTGTTTAGGGGTACATATCAGACAGTGTGTGGATGGTCAGTGCTATCCGTGATCCTTGGGGCGTCCCTACCCATAACCATAACCCTTAACCATTTTAAATTACCTCAACTTCAATGGGGTAGGGACGTCCCAAGGATTTCTGATAGGAACGGACCGTGTGTGGATAAGGCTCTGTGTTTCTCACAGATGAACAAGTCCTTGCCTGGTCCATGTGTTGAGCAGTGTGCCTGGCCTTTAAATTGTAAGGTTTAGTGATATGTATTTCTGGCTCTGTGCGTGGGCGCACATGTCTGTGTCTGTGCTCACCCGGGCCATGATGTCCAGCTCACAGCGCAGCCTCTGGATGGCACTGCCAATCTTCAGCAGCTGGAGCCGAAGGGCATCATCTATGGGCAGACAGGCCGCCACTCTATAGGAGAAATCTGACAGGAAGGAGGGGGAGCAGGTATATTACAGTTCAGGATTTGAATTCCGTGAGATTGTCAGTAGTACTCTAAAGATTTTAGGTGACATATATACTCTGAACAAAAATATAAACGCAGCATGTAAAGTGTTTAATGAGCTGAAATAAAAGATCCCAGAACTTTTCCATACACACAAAACGCTTATTTCTCTCAAATCTTGTGCACAAATTTGTTTCCATCCCTGTTAGTGAGCATTTCTCCTTTGCCAAGATAATCAATCCACCTGACAGGTGTGGCATATCAAGAATCTGATTAAACAGCATGATCATAACACATGTGTACTTTGTGCTGGGGACCATAAAAGGCCCCTCTAAAATGTGATGTTTTGTCACGCAAACGCAATGCCACAGATGTCTCAAGAGGCATGCTGACTGCAGGTATGTGGACCAGAGCTTTTGGCAGTACGTCCAACCGGCTTCACAACCGCAAACCAAGTGAAAATGTCCTTGTGGCCTCCCGGGTGGCGCAGTGGTCTAGGGCACTGCATCGCAGTGCTAACTGCGCCACCAGAGTCTCTGGGTTCGCGCCCAGGCTCTGTCGCAGCCGGCCGCGACCGGGAGGTCCGTGGGGCGACGCACAATTGGCATAGCGTCGTCCGGGGTAGGGAGGGTTTGGCCGGTAGGGATATCCTTGTCTCATCGCGCTCCAGCGACTCCTGTGGCGGGCCGGGCGCAGTGCGCGCCAGCCAAGGGGGCCAGGTACACGGTGTTTCCTCCGACACATTGGTGCGGCTGGCTTCCGGGTTGGAGGCGCGCTGTGTTAAGAAGCAGTACGGCTGGTTGGGTTGTGCTTCGGAGGACGCATGGCTTTCGACCTTCGTCTCTCCCGAGCCCGTACGGGAGTTGTAGCGATGAGACAAGGTAGTAATTACTAGCGATTGGATACCACGAAAATTGGGGAGAAAATGGGATAAAAATTTTAATTAAAAAAAAATAAAAAAAAGAAAAAGAAAAGAAAATGTCCTTGTTCTTCCATGGCCTGAATACTCACCAGACACGTCACCCCATTGTGCCTGTTTGGGATGCTCTGGACTGACGTGTACGACAGCGTTCCAGTTCCCGCCAATATCCAGCAACTTCGCACAGCCATCGAAGAGGAGTGGAACCAACCATCCACAGGCCACAATCAACAGCCTGATCAACTATATGTGAAGGAGTGTCACGCTGCATGAGGCAAATGGTGGTCACACCAGATACTGACTGGCTTTCTGATCCACACCCCTTACTTTTTTTTAAAGGTATCTGTGACAAACAGATTCATATCTGTATTTCCAGTCATGTAAAATCCATAAATTAGGGCCTAATGAATTTATTCCAATTGACTAATTTCCTTATAGGAACTGGAAATCAGTAAAATCTTTGAAATGGTTTCATTTATTTTTTTGTTCACTGTATATACACAGTATACATAGCCTAGAGGGCAGTTGTACCTATAGCGTTTGTGGGGAGGGAATCATCCTTGAGGTTCTCGTCCCACTCATGGAGCTGTCTCTTCACTCTCTTCATAAGAGTCTCCTGGGAGACAAACACAAGAAACCATGTTACAAACAGGATGTGTGTCATAACAGTCACTAAACTCACTTACAATATTTCTCTGAAACGCATTATAGAATAAATCAGCTCAATCAAGTTCCAGTGGAAATGTTATGTCTGTACACACACAGTAGTTATATCTAGCCCTGATAAGTTAGCACACTAACCTACAGAGCAGAGATGAGCAGGGCATTCAGTACTCACAGAGTCATAGAGGGCGTAGACCCAGGGAGGCCATGAGGTCATGTTGGCACAGTGGAACTTCCTCTGAGGAGAACAGAGGCAAACACACAGACAACAACACCTCAGCAAGAGAACTTCTTTATTCATCTTCATTGTTGAACACAAACACTGGGATGCCAGGTCGCATTCAGGAGTGAGCAACTCTATAAAGAGCGGATATGTTTCCTTTTCCCATATGACAAAGAAGCATGTCTGTTCTAGCTAAAAACAAGTTTATATGAACACTTCATAAGGTTGGGCCTTGATTTGAACACATCTCATGTTTTGTATGTCTCGGCCTGAAGACCGCCACCTCTCCTCGGCATCTTAAACATCCAAACATCACCCTAACAAACAATTAACATTGACTCCATCCCTCCCCCGTTCCTAATTTCCACAAGAATAATGTGTGTCGGACCTGGCGGTAGGTGGCCCACCAGCGCTGGGCCTGTTTGCAGCTCTGGGCTGGGGGTCTGGAGGAGGGGTGCATGTGGAGGCGGGACAGGGGCGTGAGCTGCACTGCAGTCAGGGGGTCTGGAAGGATCCGCTCAGGGAGGATCTGCACCTTGGCCTGTCTGATTCTAGAAGAGACAAGAGAGAAGACAGAGAGAGAATTGGGGGCTAGATAAACAAAGATAGTGAATAAACCCTTAGGTACGTATACTATGCATTTCAATTACAGAGCAAAAGCATACTTCATCAGAGAGAGGAGATAATCTGGGGCCTAAGTGAAAAAAACATTACGTGGTGGATTAAAGCATGCAATTTGGTGTAAACATTCCTCAGGTGACATGAAAACATCCCAGAAGGGGTGCCCATTAACATTTTACCAGGAATATAGTTTTTATTTTTGCGTAAATCCAAAATGGCTTCCATAATATAGGTATTTGACCATAAAAAGTGTTATGCAACAGATAAAAGCATGATATTTGGTACAAACATTGCTCAGATGATATAAAAACATCCTAGAAGGGGTGCTCATTGCAGATAGCTTGTGCGAATAGCTGCATAAACTGGACACAGAGAACAAACATACCATATTAGGGTGTGGTACCCACCCTTAAAAAAATAGATAGTGGCACATCCAGTCCACAAGGTGGCGTAGCGCCAGTCTTACATTCTTTGGAGAGAACCCTGCCGGACATATTAACTCTCTGGCTTCATTCATACATTAGACCAGTCATCACAATGCTAGCAGCCAACCATATTTAGCTTAGGCCTACTCAACGTAAAGTCCCCAATAGAAAACATCACTTACGTGCATGACTTTAAATTGTATTGCTTACTATTATTTCCATGCTACACGCCACCTCTCAACACATTTACTGAAGGCAATCTCCATCTCGCATTCCCAAATCTCCAAACTAGCTTTGTGACACTGGCAAATGCTCAAAATATCAACTGCAGCTACTCAGTGTTAACAAAACGGCTGGTACACTGTGTCCACAAACGCGCTTGAGGAAATGGACATCTGCTACATCGTTCCATGTTACAATAACAAAAGTGAGTGCACAGGCTTCACAGTGATTCACAGTGATTTGATCAACCACTGCGCTATCCATGGTGCTGAATCTCTGCTACTAGGCCTATTTGCTTGTAGGTTTGTTTAGCAGAGAATTGGATATGTTCCCTGTGACAAAGTCATCACAAGCGGGTTACCATAAAGTAAAAACAGCCACAACCTTCCAAAATTACACTGACAGCCAGGTGCAAGAGAAGATAAATGGGCCAACAAGCTGGCTGACATCTTTCAGTCAAAAAGTGAGCTACAATAAAATGTAATTTTCACTAGGCTGTAGGCTAATAACCTCATATTTTAGGCCTACATTTCAACTAGGCTCCTTCAATGAAATAGTCTGGCGACTGACTAAATTGATTAAATTGTGGAAAATACAAGATAGATTCAAGTCCATTTTTTCAATTTACAGTGATATAACCATGTCAGAGGAGAAAGGCTTGCCTTTGAGATGAATACATTCATGGATGTATGTACTCTATGATATGTATTGTCTTTTCTCTGTGTGACTGATGACTATTTCAATGCTAATAAACAGTAGACATATGTTGAAGAGGTCACCAGGGTGTATAGATTGCAGGGTGGTCACAGTGTAGGGTAAATGACCGCTGACACATAATCATAGGTAAGTCACCAAGTGCACCAACAGGTCCAAATTGTTTTGAGCTCAGGGGGTCTATGTACACCTACTAATGAATAAACCGACTGAAGACGCGAGAGATATCATTATAAACACTATTAATGTACATGGAACACATGGGGTTTCCATGGCAATGAGGATCTTAGTGACGTAAACTTCTAGAACAGCTTAATCAGTGAGCGATTGACCTCTATAATAACCAGGTGCAGCAGCCTGTTCTTCCTCCATGTCTCATATATGTTGGAACGTAATATGAACTGAACTGTGTGATCTATTTAACTATTCAATGAAGAAACTTAAATGACCGCACCTTCCCTATCTGCAGAAACTTTAGTTGCGGCAAAAATGTTACTAAATTTAAAGTTCCTCAGTTAAAATTTTGATTAAATTATGAGTAAACTGTGTTACAGAACAACAATGCCAGTTTAAACCATAGCTTCAGTTTTACGGATAATTTAATGCAATTCTACCCACCTTGCCATGACTTATGCCATGTTAATATGACATCTGAGTGAGTGACAGTGACTAATAAAATCAATGGCTTCATGCCCGGTCGGTATTCGGCCATGATTACTACAAGTTTAAATAGCTGGCGCAACTAATTTACCAATCAAAAAATTGTTAGCTAACTGACTCTAGCTTGGTTTCCATCCAATTGGCGACAGATTTTCATCGGAATATTATAAAATCTGCCTAAAAACAATATGCACATTTTCCCACCAGAGATGTGGTTCAATAAAATTGGGCTTGTTAAATGGATTTCCATCACAACTGATGGTTTTGTCACAAATGTAGAGTTAGATAGTGAATGTGCCCACTCTGGTATTGGCACGTGCTCTCTAGCCAACAGCTCGCAGAAATAGTGTGGTATTTTTGTATTTATTTAACTAGGCAAGTCAGTTAAGAACAAATTCTTATTTACAATGACGGCCTACCCCAGCCAAACCAAAACAACGCTGGGCCAATTGTGCGCCGCCCTATGGGACTCCCAACCATGGCCGGTTGTGATACAGCCTGGAATCGAACCAGGGTCTGTAGTGATGCCTATTATGGATTATTAAAAGTACGAAAACTTTTATTTGTCAAATGGCAGCCAAGCATCGATCATCATGTCAACAGGATAAGCCCCTCGATATTTATTGGAAAGGATCATCAAGCTCATCAACTTGCACTTTGACCACCATTTGAAGTTCATCATAACTTATTTATTATGTAGCCAAATAAACTGCATGCTTTCCCAAGTCATAGTGGGATGACCACAACATTTCATTGCGTTATTCCAAGTTTATTTCGAATGATGATTATTATACTGAACAAAAATATAAATCCAACATGTAGCAATTTTAACGATTTTACTGATCATAAAGAAATCAGCAAATCAAAATAAATAAATAAGGCCCCAATTAATGACTGGGCAGGGGCACAGCCATGGTTGGGCATGGGAGGGTATAGGCCCACCCACTGGGGAGCTGGCCCAGGCAATCAGCATGAGTTTCCCCCCACAAAAGGGTTTTTATTACAGACAGAAATACTCCTCAGTTTCATCAGCTGTCCGGGTGGATGGTCTCAAATGACACTGCAGGTGAAGAAGCCGGATGTGGAGGTCCTGGGCTGGCGTGGTTACATGTGGTCTGTGGTTGTGAGGCTGGTTGGATATACTGCCTAATTCAACGTTGGAGGCGGTTTATGGTAGACAAATGAACATTAAATTCTCTGTCAACAGCTCTGGTAGACATTCCTGCAGTCAGCATGCCAATTGCACGCTCCCTCTAAACTTGAGACATCTGTGGCATTGTGTTGTGTGACAAAACTGCACATTTTAGAGTGGCATTTTATTGTCCGCAGCACAAGGTGCACCTGTGTAATTATCCTGTTGTTTAATCAGATTCTTGATATGCTTTGTGTGCATTTACAATTTCTGTGATCGTAGCTCATGAAACATGGAACCACTTTACATGTTGCGTTTATATTTATGTTCAGTGCGCATGTACAGTACCAGTCAAAAATTTGGACACAACTACTCATGCAAGTTTCATTATTTTAACTATTTTCTAGATTGTAGAATAATTGTGAAGACATCAAAACTATGAAATAACACATATGGAATCATGTAGTTACACCTCCAGGCTGTGTAAGGGCTATTTGACCAAGGAGAGTGATAAGAGTGCTGCATCAGATGACCTGGCCTCCACAATCACCCGACCTCAACCAAATTGAAATGGTTTGGGATGAGTTGACCCGCAGAGTGAAGGATAAGGAGTCAAATGATCAGCATTGTGGGAACTCCTTCAAGACTGTTGGGAAAGCATTCCTCATGAAGCTGGTTGAGAGAATGCCAAGAGTGTGCAAAGCTGTCATCAAGGCAAAGGGTGGAAACTTAAGAATGTCAAATATAAAATATATTTAGATTTGTTTAACACTTTTTGGGTTACTAAATAATTCCATGTGTTATTTCGTAATTTTGATGTCTTCACTATTATTCTACAACGTAGAAAATAGTCAAAATAAAGAACAGGTGTGTCCAAAATTGACTGGTAATGAACTGGCAGCTTCATTAAATAGTACCCGCAAAACATCAGTCTCAACGTCAACAGTGAAGAGGCGACTCCGGAATGCTGACCTTCTAGGCAGAGTTCCTCTGTCCAGTGTCTGTGTTCTTTTGCCCATCTTAATCTTTTCTTTTTATTGGCCAGTCTGAGATATGCCTTTTTCTTTGCAACTCTGCCTAGAAGGCCAGCATTCCGGAGTCGCCTCTTCACTGTTGACGTTGAGACTGGTGTTTTGCGGGTACTATTTAATGAAGCTGCCAGTTTGGGACTTGTGAGGCATCTGTTTCTCAAACTAGACACTTTAATGTACTTGTCCTCTTGCTCAGTTGTGCACCGGGGCCTCCCACTCCTCTTTCTATTCTGGTTAGAGACAGTTTGGATGGAAACCTGGTTAGTGACTGAAATACCAAAAGGAATTGCTTATGCACAACCAAATTCCGAAATTGCACCTTGTGTATTCTACTATTCTAACTCTCAACAACCATGTATTTGGGAAAGAAACACTGCTTTAACTATATACTGCTGGTCACAAAACAATTTGTTTACCACTGTCTCTGAGGATATATGATTGTCCACCCTTTTATAGGGGATAGTGTCTTATGTGCTTTCCCACTCAGATGATACAAATAAAGTGAGTTTTCCATCTTGTGGTTACTTATGGTATCACTTCCAAAATATTTCCTGCTCATACATACATAATCTCTGTTTACAGTTGAAATCGGAAGTTTACATACACCTTAGCCAAATACATTTAAACTCAGTTTTTCACAATTCCTGACATTTAATCCTTGTAAAAATTCCCTGTCTTAGGTCAGTTAGGATCACCACTTTATTTTAAGAATGTGAAATGTCAGAATAATAGTAGAGAGAATGATTTATTTCAGCTTTTATTTCTTTCATCACATTCCCAGTGGGTCAGAAGTTTACATACACTAAATTAGTATTTGGTAGCATTGCCTTTAAATTGTTTAACTTGGGTCAAACATTTCGGATAGCCTTCCACAAGCTTCCCACAATAAGTTGGGTGAATTTTGGCCCATTCCTCCTGACAGAGCTGGTGGAACAGAGTCAGGTTTGTAGGCCTCCTTGCTCGCACACGCTTTTTTCAGTTCTGCCCACAAATGTTCTATAGGATTGAGGTCAGGGCTTTGTGATGGTCACTCCAATACCTTGACTTTATTGCCCTTAAGCCATTTTGCCACAACTTTGGAAGTATGCTTGGGGTCATTGTCCATTTGAAAGACCCATTTGCGACCAAGCTTAAACTTCCTGACTGACCTCTTGAGATGTTGCGTCAATATATCCACATAATTTTCCTACCTCATGATGCCACCTATTTTGTGAAGTGCACCAGTCCCTCCTGCAGCAAAGCACCCCCACAACATGATGCTGCCACCCCCGTGCTTCATGGTTGGGATGGTGTTCTTCGGCTTGCAAGCCTCCCCCTTTTTCCTCCAAACATAACGATGGTCATTATGACCAAACAGTTCTATTTTTGTTTCATCAGACCAGAGGACATTTCTCCAAAAAGTACGACCTTTGTCCCCATGTGCAGTTGCAAACCGTAGTCTGGCTTTTTTATGGCGGTTTTGGAGCATTGGATTCTTCCTTGCTGAGCAGCCTTTCAGGTTGTCAATATAGGACTTGTTTTACTGTGCATATAGATAATTTTGTACCTGTTTCCTCCAGCATCGTCACAAGGTCCTTTGCTGTTGTTCTGGGATTGATTTGCACTTTTCGCACCAAAGTACGTTCATCTCTAGGAGGCAGAACGCGTCTCCTTCCTGAACGGTATGACGGCTGCGTGGTCCCACGGTGTTAATACTTGCGTACTATTGTTTGTACAGATGAACGTGGTACCTTCAGGCGTTTGGAAATTGCTCCCAAGGATGAACCAGACTTGTGGAGATCAACAGTTTTTTCTCTGAAATCTTGGCTGATTTCTTTTGATTTTCCCATGATGTCAAGCAAAGAGGCACTGAGTTTGAAGGTAGGCCTTGAAATGCATCCACAGGTACACCTCCAATTGACTCAAATTATGTCAATTAGCCTATCAGAGGCTTCTAAAGCCATGACATCATTTTCTGGAATTTTCCAAGCTGTTTAAAGGCACAGTCAACTTAGTGTATGTAAATTTCTTACCCACTGGAATTGTGATACAGTGAATTATAAGTGAAATAATCTGTCTGTAAACAATTGTTGGAAAAATTACTTGTGTCATACACAAAGTAGATGTCCTAACCGACTTGACAAAACTATAGTTCGTTGACAAGAAATTTGAGGAGTGGTTGAAAAACAAGTTTTAATGACTCCAACCTAAGTGTATGTAAACTACTGACTTCAACTGTATATGGCCATGAAGATAATGCCTTTATGAATATGAGAATGATGATGAAAGTCAGAGTGAAGCTCAACTGATAGACAGATTGGATAGATGTTGGTCTGTGTTTTATTAGCCGTTTTACTCATTACTATGCCCAGGTTCTACGAGGTTCTAGGTCGTTCTGGTCTGGTCAGTAACATTTAGTTCCACTCACCCATCTGCTTGGGTTCTGATCTCGTGGACCTTGAACCGCTGCCGTCCGACTGCCTTCACTTTGACTGTCTCAATTCCGTACTCCTGCTCCTCCCGGTAAGCATAGATCTCAGCCGTCGTCCCAAACTCTGCCTGCACCTCGCCTGTTTCACTGGGGGTGGGGGGGGTACAGACACATCTATTTAGCAACACCCTACTGTGCTCTACTCTAGCCATGCTCAAACGCAGCGCAATACACACCAATCCAATGCATTCTAATACATGACAGAGAATGAGCAAGCGAAAACTTTGTGGAGAGGGGTAGCCAATTGGAATGCAGCCCATTACAATTCTCACTCTTTCTGAACCCATAAACTCTCCCTCCGTCCCCCTCTCCCATCCTCCTCCTCCTCCCTCCCGCCATACCTGTGTGCGAGAACAGCAAAGGTGCGGTCTCTCTGGATAATGCTTCGCATCATGCTGACCTCCTGCGGTCTGAAGAGCTGCAGCGGCAGGGTCTGTCCTGGGATCAGCATGACAGCTGTGAACGGCAGCACTGGGATGGTCTGGCAGCTGTCGTCATCGTGCACCGTGCGCCCATGAAACTCCTCCATGTCTGAGCCCAGGTACTGGGAGGGAAGGGGAGCATTAGAGGGAGAGACATTATCAGATACATGAAGAAACAGCACTACTGGAATCAGGAGGCAAATCTAACTGCACTGCTTATTTGAATAAATGACTGACTAAGTGATTAAAAGGCAGAAGGGAAGCATTTCCCAGATACGGAAAGAAGAATTAGTACTGTGTGTGTAGAAAACCCCATACTGAATACTGATACAGCTGCACAACAATACTTTGTAGAAGTAAATATGAAACCCACAGCATGTGAAGTTGGAAGACTGGGGTCAAAGTTTATGTTTGGTTTTTCTGCATCCTCACTGTCACGGTCCTCAGTCTCCATCTCATTCTCCTCTTCCTCTTCATTTTCTATAATAGTGAGTGGCAAGCAATACATACTTAAACAAGCAAATATGTACTTTCTCTTTCACTTCAAATGACCCCATTGTAAAAATAAAAAAGTATTTCCCTTAGTCATTGTGTTGACAATAGCATAACCTGTTGGACATGCATTTCGATGATGATTACCAGTGATCATACACACAGACCAGAAAACCTCGCTCTGGCAAGCTACTGCATCTTAATGCCAAGTATAAGTAGACTGACATGACTATCAGCTGGGGATTAAATCACATTAGCATACATGGTAGCTAGCTAGCTAATAGACAGTTTAATTACAGTCTGTTGAAACAATTCCATAGCTAGCTAGCAATAAATGACAAATTATAAAACAAGCAATCAATCCGTCAAGATAAAAAAAAACGTGCTTTACTGCGACAGCGATTGAGTGAGTTGATTATGCTCTGTCACTTGCAGTGGTGTGGCCTCGATTCTTTGCAGAATACAAAACTGATTTTGGCTTGCATAACGAGGCTTTACCATTTACAATAACCAACGTATTCAGTACACTAGTCTACCAATGCAATTCAATTGAAGACACATTTACCGGGTAAGAGTTGTAGTTGGTTGCCCATGTTGTCGTTGATATTATTGTCGCCTGCACCCCTCTCGTCGGCCATATCCTTCTGTTTACACCATAGACTGTAAAAAAAAAATGGTTTAGACTCTTCTTTCTCAGTGGTGTCTTATCGCAGGATATGCGTTGAAAACGACTCACTATCGTCCCTCAGTGGAAGGAGCTAGTCTTGTATTCCGGTTCTCAAAATGAATTATACATTTTGAGTTAAGGGAATTAATATTTTCAAGTTTCAAAGTTTATTCGCCACGTGCACAGGATACAGCAGGTGTAAAACCGTACCTTGATAGCTGTTTCCCAACAATATAAAAAATGTCAACCACACAAAAACTACAATGTGAGTTAGAAACACGAGAATGCAAGTACATACAGGTCACTGCCAGTACCATACTAAATGTGAAGGGGTACTGGAGCGGTTGAGGTGGATTTATAAATAAAAAGTGACTGGTAGTAGAATATACATGTGAACCAGGCTGAAAAGTGACTGGTAGCAGGAATATATACATACTTATGGTAATATACTAATGGTCATTTATAAACTGGGTGGTTCGAGCCCTGAATGCTGATTGGCTGACAGTCGATGGTATATCAGACAGTATACCACTGGTATGCCAAAACATTTATTTTTACTGCTCTAAATACATTGGTAACCAGTTTAAAATAGCAATAAGGCACTTCGAGGGTTTGTGGTATATGGTCAATATACCACAGCTAAGGGCTATGTCCAGGCACTCCGCGTTGCGCATAAGAATATAGAGTACCAGTCGAAAGTTTGGACATGCCTACTCATTTAAGGCTTTTTCTTTATTTGACTATTTTCTACATTGTAGTGCAGACATCAAAACTATGAATTAACACACATGGAATCATGTAGTAACCAAAAAAGTGTCAAATCAAAATATGATTTATATTTGAGATTCTTCAAAGTAGCCACTCTTTGCCTTGATGACAGCTTTGCATTCTCTCAACCAGCTTTATGAGGTAGTATCCTGGAATGCATTTAAATTAATAGGTGTACCTTGTTAAAAGTTCATTTGTGTAATTTCTTTCCTTCTTAATGTGTTTGAGCGAATCAGTTGTGTTGTGACAAGGTAGGGGTGGTATACAGAAGATAGCCCTATTTGGTAAAATACCAAGTCCATATTATGGCAAGAACATCTCAAATAAGCAAAGAGAAATGACAGTCCATCATTACTTAAGACATGGTCAGTCAATTAAAAAAAATAAGAACTTTGAACATTTGTTCAAGTGCAGTTGCAAAAGCGCTATGATGAAACTGGCTCTCATGTGGACCGCCACAGGAAAGGAAGACCCAGAGTTACCTCCGCTGCAGAGGATTAGTTCATTAGTGTTAACTGCATCTCAGATAGCAACCCAAATAAATGCTTCTCAGAGTTTAAGTTACAAACACATCAACATCAACTGTTCAGAGACAGCGTGAATCAAGCCTTCATGGTCAAATTGCTGCAAAGAAACCACTACTAAAGGACACCAATAAGGAGACTTGCTTGGGCCAAGAAACATGAGCAATGGATATTAGACCGGTGGAAATCTGTCCTTTGGTCTGATGAGTCCACATTTGAGATTTTTGGTTGCAACCATCTTTGCCAGATGAGTAGGTGAATGGATTATCTCCGCATGTGTGGTTCCCACCGTGAAACATGGTGTGATAGTGCTTTGCCTGTGACAGCAATTTATTTAGAATTCAAGGCACACTTACCCAGCATTGCTACCACAGCATTCTGCAGCGATATCCCATCTGGTTTGGGCTTAGTGGGACTATCATTTGTTTTTCAACAGGACAATTACCCAAAACACACTTCCAGGTTGTGTAAGGGCTATTTCACCAAGGAGAGCGGAGTGCTGCATCAGATCACCCGACCTCAACCCAATTTAGATGGTTTGGGATGAGTTGGACCACAGAGTGAAGGAAAGGTGCAAACACCTTCAAGTCTGTTGGAAAAGCATTCCTCATGAAGCTGGTTGAGAGAATACCAAGTGTGCAAATCTGTCAAGGCAAAGGGTGGCTGCTTTGAAGAAATTCAGATATACAAATGTTTTTGGTAACATGATTCCATGTGTTATTTCATAGTCGTATTAACTATTCTACAATGTAGATCATTTTTCTTTTAACTACCAGTAGCAGGATAAATATGAATGGCAATCGATGTGGACAGGAAAGCAGTAGTTAGCCATATTACTGCCGGGGGATAGAAACTGATTAGTATTCTGAGCTTTGATGCACCGGTACTGCCTGCTGGACAGCAGCACAGAAGTGTCTGGGGTTGCTGGCAGTTTCAGGCCTTGCGCTGGGCTGTCTGCGCCTTCCGGTCACAGGCAGTGCAGTTGCCATACCTTTCAGGATGCCGCTGTAAGAGGATGAGGGAACATGCCAATCGGGCGTCTAAGAGAACTTGGCACGCTGGAAGACCACTGTTAAGGAACTTAAGAATTTAAAGTTTGAGACATGTTCTCATTAGCCGTTTGCCTCAAATACCCACTGGATGGTGCCACAGACCAGGCCTTCCAGTTTGCACCAATCAAGATAGACCTGCAAGCAATTTTCATAGTACCACTATTCTAGACAGGGTTTGTGCAACTGAATGCACGTCATTGTTTAGGACAGGTACAATTGTACAAGGCCTCTTGTCGATGTCATCTTCATATCCCACAGAGAAGTTAGGCCGGAACCTCAACTATATTACTTGATCCCCAGGGCATTTCAAAGCCTACCGCTGTAAACCAAATTGTGCTGCAACTGGGCTTCAAAAGCATCCCAACTGGTTCCCCAGATATTAGTTTCAAACATTATCAAAAGCATAAGTGCAGTGCAAGTTGGGTGGACCAAAAGACATGCATTTCACTACACCCGCTAAATGTGTGACAAATAAAATTTGAACCTGAATCAATGTTTACAGAGACAGCAATGTAGTTAGTAAACCAAATATTTATTATGGTCTTGACAACAAATCAGCTGTGCAGGTGGTAAAAGGCCAGAGTTCAACGACAGGAGAGATTCTAGCAGTAGTCAACAGCCAGGCGCCATTGGCAGAGTAGAGGGCTGGGTAGGCAGGATCTGTCCTTCACACCAATGAGACCGGCGTCAGACGACCATGGTTCAGCTCTTTACAAATCATGGACCGCTGGCTTCAAACGGAGGGCTTGAGAAAAAGAATCACAGCAGTAGGGGAATGGGCAAGTCTACTTGGACCTCTGCCTCATCTTTCGCCTTTTACGCTTCAGCCTACAAAGACCAGAAAGAGTCAATTAGTGACCAGAGCTGCATCATTACACACCAAACACAACATGTCAGTTTGTAGAAGTCCCTACAATGATTTGCATTAATCCCACCATTGTTGTATGCTCATTATTTAAATGTAACGTTTATTTAACTAGGCAAGTAAGTTAACAAATTCTTATTTACAATGACACACGGTTCCCCAGTAGGCTAAGTTAGCTGCCTTGTTCTTGGGTAGAACAGATTTAAGTTCATCCAGCAACAATTCTCTAACCACTAGGCTACCTGCCACCCCAAATGAACAAACATCCTGGATATAACTTATGAGCCTGAAAAAATGTCATATGCATGGTTGTCAAATCTATTGTAGTAGTTCGTTTATTGCAAATGTGTGCCGTGTCCATGTTAACAGAAGGAGTACCATGCTTATCTGAACGAAACTACAGTAAAATTAACATTCAGATAAATCCTTCAAGGAAATGATCCTTACCTGCGCATACGCTTCTTCCTCCACTAAAAGAAACAAACACGTAAGTCAATTGAAAGACTCAAACAAGGAATCATTCATGTTTACAGCAAAAACTGCGGATCTAAACAGGAAAACACGTGACTATCTGGCATGGCAATGCGGACCATGCGTCACAATGTTAGGAGTTAAGACCATACAAACTCTCAGTAGGCATGGCACTGGTGAACAGTATCATTTATCCTGTTAATATAAGCCATTCCTGAAATCTACAAAATACATTACAAGTAATATTGATATTACCTTGTGCGGCATTGGGCCGTGAAACCTAGTTCACCAACGTGGTCAAGCTAGCTAACGTTAACCAATACGCCATGGATGAAGCAAATTGTATATCCAACATTCAAAACTCTTCCGCCAATTAAGCGTATACCCTTTAATGTAATATTGGATACAGACAATGTTTCCACAATACAATATAGAAAGCCAACTATTTAGGCACGTTATCGCGAGAGAAATGTTTGTATAGCGTTAGGTAGCTAGCCACTGCTTAGTGACAATGAGCCAAACAAAAACCCGCTAATACGGAGTTAGATATTAGTCAACTCACCTTTGCTCTCATCTTGTGGAGATGTGTCTGCAAATAAAGATAACAAGGTTATTGGATGTAATGGATGGCAAACAATTACTATCGATTCAGTTGGATTTGTTTTGGGACATAATTCAATGTTTCTTACCTCTACAGCGAAGACACCAAATTGAAAGAGGACGTGACGAAGAAAGGGGAGGGCCTTTATAGAACAAAACGCAACGTCATATTCAATCGCCACTTGCTCAGCTCATTGCTCACTGGGAGATGTAGGCAGAAATCGTTGAAATTGAAATCATATTTTATGTTGGAATTATATACCTGCGTTCGGCTGTGTTCAGGCATGTCTACAATCACGTAAGTCTATGGGTGCTGTTTGTAATAGAAAAATGGGGCACACTTTCCATCCATGTAAGTTTCCTTTTAAATCTTATCAAGCAAATGTTATTTTTCACCACACCTCCCAAGTCCTAGTCCTATATATAATCTGAAACCTCTGATTAAAGTGTAACTGAATGGTCCAGGCATCAATTATATACTCTACATGACTAAAAGTATGTGGACACCTGTTCATCTCATTCCAAAATCATGGGCATTAATATGGAGTTGGTCCCCCCCTTTGCTGCTAAAACAGCCTCCACTCTTCTGGGAAGGCTTTCCACTAGATGTTGGAACATTGCTGCAGTGACTTGCTTCCATTCAGCCACAAGAGCATTCGTGAGGTCGGGCACTGATGTTGGGCAATTAGGCCTGACTCGCAGTAGGTGTTCCAATTCATCCCAAAGGTGAACCATGAAAAACATCTCCAGACCATTATGCCAACTCCACCAAATGTTACAGTTGGCACTATGCATTGGGGCAGGTAGCGTTCTCCTGGCATCCACCAAACCCAGATTTGTCATTTGACAAACCATTTTTTTGTGCTGACCTTGCTTCAGGAGGCAGTTTGGAACTCAGTGGGGAGTTTTGCACCTGAGGACAGACCATTTTTACGCTCTACACGCTTCAGCACTTGGTGGTCCCGTTCTGTGAGCTTGTGTGACCTACCACTTTAACACTGATGCTCCTAGATGTTTCCAATTCACAATAACATCACTTTCAGTTGACCGGGGCAGCTCGAGCAGGGCAGAAATTTGACGAACTGATTTGTTGGAAAAGGTGGCATCCTATGACAGTGCTACGTTGAAAGTCACTGAGCTTTTCAGTAAGGCCATTCTACTGCCAATGTTTGTTTATGGAGATTGTATGGCTTAAATAGCCAAATCCACTAATTTGAAGGGGTGTCCACATACTTTTGTATATATAGTGTACGCTTTATGCCTGTGCAGTCTAAAGTAATATACAGTGCCTTCAGAAAGTATTCAGACTCCTTGACTTTTTTCCACATTTTGGTAGGTTACAGCGTTATTCTAAATTTGATTAAATTATTTCCCCCCCTCATTAATTTACATACACTACCCCATAATGACAAAGCAAAAACAGGATTTTAGAAATTGCTAATTTATAAAAATAAACTGAAACATCACATTTACATAAGAATTCAGACCCTTTATTCAGTACTTTGTTGAAGTACCTTTGGCAGCGAATACAGCCTCGAGTCATGGGTATGACACTACAAGCTTGGCACACCTGTACTTGGAGAGTTTCCCACATTCTTCTCTGCAAGCCTCTCAAGCTCTGTCAGGTTGGATGGGGAGCGTTGCTGCAGAGCCATTGTCAGGTCTCTGACATATTCGATCAGGTTCAGGTCCGGCTGGGCCACTCAAGGACATTCAGAGACTTGTCCTGAAGCCACTCCTGCATTGTCTTGGCAGTGTGCTTAGCATCATTGTCCTGTTGGAATGTGAACCTCTGCCCCAGGCTGAGGTCCTGAGCACTCTGGAGCAGGTTCTCATCAAGTATCTCTGTACTTTGCTAAATTAATCTGTCCCTCAATCCTGACTAGTCTCCCATTCCCTGCTACTGAAAAACATCCCCACAGCATGATGCTGCCACCACCATGCTTCACCATAGGGATGGTGCCAGGTTTCCTTCAGACATGATGCTTGGCATTCAGGCCAAAGAGTTCAATCTTGGTATTATCAGATCTTGTTTCTCATGGTCTGAGAGTCTTAAGGTGCCTTTTGACAAACTCCAAGGCAGGCTGTCAGGTGCTTTTTACTGAGGAGTGGCTTCCGTTTGGCCACTCTACCATAAAGGCCTGATTGGTGGGGTGCTGCAGAGATGGTTCTCCTTCTGGAAGGTTCGCCCATCTCCACAGAGGAACTCTAGAGCTCTGTCAGAGTGACCATCAGGTTCTTGGTCACCTCTCTGACCAAGGCAATTCTCCCCTGATTGCTCAGTTTGGCCTGGCAGCCAGCTCTAGGAAGATTCTTGGTAGTTCCAAACTTCTTCCATTTAAGAATGATGGAGACCACTGTGTTCTTTGGTGACCTTAAATGCTGCAGACATTTTTTGGTACCCTTCCTCAGATCTGTGCCTCGACTCAATCCTGTCTCAGAGCTCTACGGACAATTCCTTCGACCTCATGGCTTGGTTTTTGCTCTGACATGCACTGTAAACTGTGGGACATATAGACAGGTGTGTGCCTTTCAAAATCATGTCCAATCAATTGAATTTACCACAGGTGGACTCCAATCAAGTTCTAGAAACGTCTCATGGATAATCAAGGTAAACAGGATGCACCTGAGCTCAATAAGAGTCTCATAGCAAAGGGTCTGAATACCTTTGTAAATAAGGGGTTTCGGTTTTTGCTTTGTCATTATGGGGTAGTGTGTGTAGATTGCTGAAAGGTTTGTATTTATTTAATTCATTTTAGAATAAGGCTGTAACGTAACAAAATGTGGAAAAAGTCAAGGGGTCTGAAGACTTTCCAAAGGAACTGTATGTTGACAGACATCGGCAACTTATTTCCTGTCACTAAAATCTTTCTGTTCTTGCTACTACAACAATTTACCTATTGCCTGCTTTCACTGTCAGATATGTGAGAGGGGACCATGATTAATATGTAATGTTGACTCATATCTGTGCAGATCAGATCATGACTCAATAGCTTTGTTGGAACCTTCCAACAGAGAATAACATAGACATATTAAAAGGTAATTTTATTTCATTAGGTACAAATAAGTATTGGATACTGGTTATGCTTTAAAAAGTACATCTCAACATGTACTACTGTTGTCAATTTAGCTTCTTGCCATTTAATGACATGCTCTCATTTAGTTGAAAAACGGATTTGCATAAAATATGATTTCAAGCAGTTCTGAATGAAGACACTTTGTTTAAAAGCTCCACTAAAATGTTTCATTTGGTTGATAAAAATTAGTTATTGTTGAAAATAAAAATTGATTTTTAAACTGAACAGCACAACACCATTCCCTTAAAAATCCCCTACCAGGAAATAGGGGGGGGGGGGGGGGGGGGTGCCAGTAAGTATAGCAGGGTTTGTTCCCATAATAGTAACTCTTCAGGTGTTGGTGCAAGAATTCTGTCTTCGAAATTCTGTGCTTTAACCTTTCAATACTGTCATGTTTGAATAATTGTAACGCTTTAACCAAATATGATTCGAGGCCAAAAGATTGAGTTGCTAACTCAGTCTCATTCATGTACAATAGAAATACCAAGTCAGCTCATTTGGGTTTGGAATTATTTAAAAGTGTGACTGGCACCCAACTATTATTTTCCAACAAATATCATCCAGTTAAAATTGAGTTAATCAAAACAAAACTTCTAATTTGTTTTGACATTTTTAATTTAAAAAGTTTATAACACTTCACCTATAGATTGCAACATTTCTGAAGTCAGGTACATCACCTAACGATAAGGTGTAAAAACACAATGCTAGAAAAGGTTTTTTATCCATCATATTCCAAAAATGTGTTTCCCCAATCTCATACTCCAGTTAAGTATCAATGGAAAATAAACTCCATATATATGTGTTACAAGGATGTGACTCTTCTTCAGACTCCAGATTCAACTGAATGGCTACAACAACAACAAAAAAATCAACAGATTTGAGAGCATTCCAAACAGGCTCAACTCCAAATCTATCAGATGTATTCAATGGGCCAAATACTAGAAAAGGACATGAGGGTCAAAAAGAGCTAACAGTTGGGGAAGATTTAGATTCACTTTCTAAGTTTGTTATATGGTGTGTGTGTGCGTGTGTGTGTATGTGTCAGTGTGGCTGAAGACAGGTAGGCATCTATTCTGCAGCCTTGTTGCTCTCCTCGGTTGGCTGTCCAGTAGTGGTTTCCACAGTCTTGGAGGCCTAGGAGGGAGGAAGCAAGGCACCGATTTAAGAATGGAGAGAGCAAACAGAATGTTATGAATTAATTTGTTTTTCACCATTGTCATATCAAATACCTTCTTTTTCTTCTTCTTCTGTGTTTTGCGACTGGCTGAGCTCTGTAGTAGAGTCTGGGGGAGAAAGAGGGATTGTTTGCTGTCAATCAAGAAATGTCTTCCAAGGAAGAGAGCCACAACAGAGCTGCTAAGTGTGGAAATAGACTGGTCAAAACCTCAGATGCCATCTCATACCCTGATGCAGTTACTTTACGTGTAGGCTCTGAGGTGCAAGTCCCTGTTCATTAATATAGTTATTCATGTAATATGAGCGGTGAAGAGCCATTCAGGTTGCCTGAGGCCATGGGCTGGGAGCCAGCTGGAAGCCCTACTTACCCTCAGGTCTGCATCCTGCACCTCGTGCTCTGACTTGTAGAGCTCTGGCTCAAAGGGTCCGCTGGTGATTTTATGGGGGCCGTTGGCCATCAGCAGCACTGTGAACTTAAACTGGGCCACAAACTCTCCTGAGAAGCAAAGAGAGAGATAATGAGACAAGTAGTTAGAAAAAAGAAACAGTGTACAGAGGATAGGAAAAGAAAGATGCAGAGACTCACCCTCCTTCTCATTGAGCACACTGAAAGGCTGTAGCAACTCGTGTTTGGCACACTCCACCACGCCCAGGCGGGCTTTGGCCTCATCCTCAAACGCCCTGAAGAGAGGAGAGGAACAAGACACACCTGTTAGCTGAGGAGGTCTCCAATGGACAGTCAAAGCACCTGACTCACAGCATCAGATGGTTGATGAAAAAAAAGTCTATGACTTTAATGATAAGATTATGGTGTTGATGCGGTTGGTTATAACAAGTCTCTCTGACACTTCTAATATGAGGACATCCTACCTGAGAGTGAAGGGCATGGCGTCAAAGCGTCGCTCCACCTCGCTGAAGAACATGCGGGAGGTCTTCATCTTCAGCCCGTACTGCTTACTGGGGTCCCTCTTGTAAATGGTGGTCCTCTGGCCTCCATCCCTGGCCTGGGCAGGGGACAGGAGCATAGAAACATCAGTATTGGACAGTCACATTTAGCCAGGTAAGAAAAAAGAAAAAAGAAAAAAAGGATAGTTCAGACTCAAAGTAATATTGCCCTTTTCTATCGATGTTACTGCATGGGGGCATTGGGATCCCCCCCCCTCGCTCTCTCACCTTCCCTTCACCAGTGCTGATCAGCACATCAACAGCGTAGACCTCGTGCACCTCAAACTCTGCCTTCTCATGGTCCTTCCTGCAGATGGGCATCAACAGTAGCCAATCAGAGCAACTCACATGTCATTTATCATTCAGTCCTAGTGACTAGGGCTGTGACGGTCATGGAATTTTGGATCGGCCAAATTACCGTTATAACTGTTCGAATAGCAAAAAACAACAACAAAAATCGTTCTCCTCATGACTGTATGTGCTGCTCCAGACTGCATGTGCTCCTAGGCGTTGCCTTGGACTCAAATCAGAAACGGTGTTTACTGTTTAGCCAAGCTGACTGACAGCTAGCAGAGGGGATAGCTAGCTAGCTGGAGTTAGCTAGCCTAACTTGCTGACATTTCTCTGTGAAGTCAGTGTGCCCTGTTTTTGGTAATCCATTGGGTGCATGTTTTTCCATGATTGCTACAATACTGTACCTTGCTGAAACAAGGAGCAACAATGTTTCATCACGGTGTAAAGAGACCATGTTAGTACGGAAACTGACTCAACATCACTTCTTGTCTTTTTGAATGCCCGGCCATTCCGTCTTCAGTTCCACAACACAAAATTCAAAAACTGGCTAGTTTTGTCTCCTCTTCTTATATCAGCTGTTAGATGTGAACCAGACTTACTTTTATACAAAACAAAAATATAAACGCAACATGCTGTCTGCCTTCGTGGTACTGCACTTCATCAAAGCACTATTCTCTACATGTGTTCAAGTGCTTGGACGTTAATGTACCTTTGCTGGTCTGTGGGGTTCTGAATGATGGTTTTCTCTCCATCGATGACGTGTTGCTTCAGCTGATGAGATAACATACCTTAAACAGAAAGATACAAAGCCATTGCAACAGTTTTCTCCCCACATTTTACTGCAGTCACACAACAGTTAACTTCATAGACTGGTTGGCTGACAATGTCCTGAAAATTATGCTTGTGTTGTGCATGATGGGGACGGAAGCCATGCATTGTTATCATTCTGAACGGTCAGATGGCTAGCAACAATTACAATAAGCTGCCATGTGGGGAATTTTAGGTGGCTCATTTCAGCTAGTTTATCATGTTTTGATACTATGTCTTGTTGTGAGGCGTTTTGAGTGATTTCATGTCAATGCTAATGATTAAAATTCACGAGCTAGTGTAACAGTATAACTTTAGTACGTCCCCTCGCCCCGACCCGGGCGCGAACCAGGGACCCTCTGCACACATCAACAACTGACACCCACGAAGCGTCGTTACCCATCGCTCCACAAAAGCCGCGGCCCTTGCAGAGCAAGGGGCAACACTACTTCTAGGTTTCAGAGCAAGTGACGTAACTGATTGAAACGCTATTAGCGCGTACCCGCTAACTAGCTAGCCATTTCACATCCGTTACACTCACCCCCCTTTCAACCTCCTCCTTTTCCGCAGCAACCAGCGATCCGGGTCACGGCACCAATGTAACAGTATAACTTTAGTACGTCCCCTCGCCCCGATCCGGGCGCGAACCAGGGACCCTCTGCACACATCAACAACTGACACCCACGAAGCGTCGTACCCATCGCTCCACAAAAGCCGCGGCCCTTGCAGAGCAAGGGGCAACACTACTTCTAGGTTTCAGAGCAAGTGACGTAACTGATTGAAACGCTATTAGCGCGTACCCGCTAACTAGCTAGCCATTTCACATCCGTTACACTAGCTAACCAACAACTGTAACAATGTATTTGAGAGACAAGTGCTCATTGTGCAAATGCATTTGTTTTCAATAAACATTTGGAGACTAACTATAGTTTACATGTTGTCTACAATCTATGCCAACCCAGTCTGTTTTGCCCCATAGTTGCGCAAGTATCGGTTTTGTTGCTAAACAACCAACACGTCTATATGTAAACGGTCAGCTAAAACCGTTGATTCACTATCTTAGACCCATGAATCAGAGTCAACTCTCAGGGCAAAACTGACTTTCTGCCTCAACTAGTGAAGGCACTCACCCTCGATGGCTGTGCATTTGAATGACTGAGCGATCTTGTTCCAAGCCTCTGTCACCTTTGAGTTCTGGTTGCCAGGCTTGACAAGACGTAGGGCTGCCTCCGCACACAGATGAGCTGCCTTTATCACATCAGCTTTCTTCCCCGTCACTGGCGCCTCCTACATGTACAAGGCAGAGGTAAGGTCAGGGCGCTACGTTGACTTTTTTTTTTTCAAGGAGCACGTGCACCTTAATTGAAAAAAAGGTAGAAGTACACAAAGACAATTATGAGCTAAATGGAAAATATTTGAGATATTAAAGCTAAAATCATAACTTTTTTACCAGCACACTGGTGGTCGCACAGCAAAAATATTTAGGCACACATGCCAGAACCCTGAAGGAGAGTTAATGTGGGCGATTTAAAGATATTTTCTGGAAGTTTTGTATAATTTCAGCCAGTAGTTTTGAAAGTAGTGCTCACGAGCCAAAACGGATCCCGAAAATTGTGCACAATTGTGTACAACGTCCTCACGTCATTGTTCTCAAGCCTCTGTAGCGTGTGCTCAAAGAGAGTAAAAAAAACTCTGTGGTGTGCATGTTGGGCTCACTCCAAAACTGGGGCTGTAATGAAAACACGAAGCAGACCAAACTCTTTGGTCCTTTAAAAACCTGCTGTATGTAAAATATTGTGTGCTTTAGCTTGGAAAATAAATACATGTGACTCTGGATGACAACATAATGATGTTTGTTTCCAACATTAGGACTGTTTTCCTAAAGAAGTTCCTTCTGCTTCATGTTTTGTTTCCTTGCCAGTATCGAGATACTGGTATCGTCCCGGCTCTACCCTCAACCTCATTGGACAATACTGGGCCTATCCTGATCCCGCCTCTCACTTTAACCTTGCAACCTCATTGGACATAATTTTACCTGCCAATTAACATTGTCCATCAGTTTGGTTGTTGCAGGCCAGTTCCCGAATTCCTGTAGTTGCACCCAAGGTCTCAAAGTGATGTGATAATGTAATTTCATACAATGGAAAGTTATACCGGTAGTTATACGTTGGCATCAACTCCTTGAAAGTTGTGTATTTATTATAAATAGCATTTGGCTACGTGATGAATAATGATCGCTGACAATGAACTGCAGTGTTGGATTATTATCCCATATCATGGAATAATACCTTTGTGAACGTTTATAATGACAAAAGTTGGACACATGGAATTATTTGAATTGGATGGATGGTTGATAACAGAAAGGTAGGACGATATTTTATTGTCTAAAAAGTGGGTGAAAGCATGCATTTCTCGAGCGCGTCAAAATGCGTGTTGTGTCATGATTGGCGAATGGGACAAACGGATGGACGCGCACAAGGTAAAAACCTTATAGCCTATTGTGAAATATGTTCCAAAATTCACCAGCGACACCATTTAGAAACTAAAGGTTGTCAGTACAGTGTTTGTGATCGGGTGGACAATTACCTGCTAATGTATTTGTGTGGCTACAAGGGCATCTTTAGCGCACAACATTCTCTGGTTTGCAGAGAAATGCTTTGAAAGAAATTAAACAACTACCTAGGTCCAATAGATCTCACTTCTAATTCAGGAGGCTTTCTAACTTCTGATGCAAGGAAGTTAACAGCGAAAATACATTGAATGCATGATATCAAAATAACTAATGGTAAGCGCATGCAGCCACTCATCCCACTTGCTTCAGAGCGCACGTTCACTGCATGACAGAAATGAGCAAGTAGATCTCATGCACTAAATTATGTAAGGGAAGTCCCCCCCCAATTGTACAAAATAACATGGCAAGTTATTGGCACCGAGCGCAGCATATACACGATGGACAAATACACTACTTCTGGCGGTGTTTCATTCAAAGTTGATGGCAAATGCCATGCTGCAAATGAGCTGTGTAACACTCCAAAATTCCTATAGTGGGCGAGTTTGTTCTATCTAAATTTTTCATAGGCTTTATGTAACGCAAGTCAAGACCCAAGAGTAAAATTTTGAGATTTTGAAAGTTTTGGCAAAAACTTATCACCCCCTTAAAAAAGTGCTTTCTGGACCGTTTTTCGAAATTCTTTTGAGTTTTATGTCAATTACACATGTGTAAGAACTATATGAAAATACTTTTTTCAAATGTTATTAACATAATTTTTTTTGAAATTTTATTTGAACTTAAGGTATATGTTTTGTGCATTTGGAATGTGATTTCATAGGAAGTCAAAAGTCAAAAGTCAAAAATGTCAAAAATTTGGAAAAAACGTATCACCCCCTTTAAAAAAGTGCTTTCTGGACCGTTTTTTCGAAATTCTTTCGATTTTTAGGTCAATTACACATGTATAAGAACTGTATGAAAATACATTAGTCACATTTTATTATCATAATTTTTTGTAAATGTTTATTTGAACTTAAGGAATATGTTTTGTGCATTTGCAATGTGATTTCATAGGAAGTCAAAAGTCAAAAGTCAAAAGTAAAAAATGTCAAAAATTTGGAAAAAACGTATAACCTCCTTTAAAAAAGTGCTTTCTGGACCGTTTTTTGAAATTCTTTCGATTTTTAGGTCAATTACACATGTATAAGAACTGTATGAAGATACTTTAGTCACATTTTTTTATCATAATTTTTTTTGAAATGTTTACTTGTACTTAAGGAATATGTTTTGTGCATTTGCAATCTGATTTAATATGAAGTCAAAAATGTGAATAAATTAGAAAAAACTTATCAACCCCTTTAAAAAAGTGCTTTTTGGATTTCATAGTCGAAAATAACATTTTGTTTTTAAAAGGCCAAAATGAAGCATTTAAAACCGTTTTGAAAAATGACGCCTGGTAACCCAAAACATAGAATATGTTTTGACTTTTTTTTGGAAACCTCCTTAAATCACTCAGGCCGGACCCCCATTGACTCGAGAAGAAAAAACAAAACAAAAATTCCAGAAGAAAAAACATAGAATATTTTCTGACTTTTTTTGAAAACCTCCATAAATCACTCAGGCCAGCACACATTGATTTTTGTCCGTAGAATAGTGCTCCCAGAGCGGGTATGGAATTCTGGATGCCCCCTAAAAGCAATTTCAACCATGGCACCTGGTAACCCAAAAAAAATACCAGGTGCACGAAAAGTTTGGACTTAGAATATTTTTTGAGTTTTTTGGAAAAACTCCATAAATCACTCAGGTCATTGACTCGAGAAGAAAAAACATAAAATATTTTCAAGAAAAAAAAACAATATTTTTTGACTTTTTTTGTAAACCTCCATAAATCACTCAGGCCAGCACCCATTGATTTTTGCCCGTAGTATAGTGCTCCCAGAGCGGGTATGGAAGTCTGGATCCCCCCTAAAAGCATTTAAGGCTCTGTGTGTCTTTAAGCACCATACTTTTTCATTCCATCCTTGCTGTGTGTGTCTGTGTGTGTGTATGTGAGCTTTTCTTTGTTTAGAGAAATGACTGATTTACAGTGCATGAAGGTTGCCTAATCACACACTTAAAGTTTTGGAGAGATCTGACTTTTTTAACCCTTTGAAACAGCACCTATGACCCCATTTTAAGGCACTTCCGGTTGGCACAGGAAGCTATAAGTAAAGACCTATCCTGATCGGGGTATGCTTTTACAGAATCCTGAGTTTTAAGTCTATACGTTAAGAACTGACTGATTTACACAGGGTTGAATGCACTATATATCACAAACTGCTGGTTGGGTAAAACACTTTTAGGGTGATTTTATCACTTCCGGTTGCTCCAGGAAGCTTAGAATCAACACAGGTAGACCTCATAGTGGCTTGATGGATTGTCATTGAAGACAGGTTCATAAGACATTCATAACCCACATAGGGTTTATTTAAAGAATGCACGTTACATTTGCATATGATTCAACAGTGAAAAACATCACATCATATTGCAAACATAACACACTGTTGAATCATATTGCAAACACACACTGTTACATTTGCAATATGATGTGTTGAATCATATTGCAAACATAACACACAGTGTTACATTTGTAATATGATGTGTTGAATCATATTGCAAACATAACACACAGTGTTACATTTGCAATATGATGTGTTGAATCATATTGCAAACATAACACACAGTGTTACATTTGTAATATGATGTGTTGAATCATATTGCAAACATAACACACAGTGTTACATTTGCAATATGATGTGTTGAATCATATTGCAAATGTAACGTGCATTCTTTAAATACTTTAGAAATACAAAATTGAACGTCCTGATGACCTCAGGATGGCCGGGCAGTGTTAGTGGTTCCTCTCCATCGCTCGTTGCGTGGTAATTTCATCATGTCGATTTTGGTGATGGTACCCCCCCCGTTGAAACATATTGCAAATGCACAAAAGTCAATTAGCAAGTCAGTGTCCATCAGTCAATTGGATATTGTCAGACACCAAACTGATACCATCTGACACCAAACTCACTTTTACCAACTCCTTTAGAAGCCAACTATCACATATTTCAGAGCAGGCCCAAAATTCACAGCGCCTTCTATTTAAACCATAATAAAACAAATAATACGTAGTTATGTTCTAGCTGCGGGTCCAATATTCACATTATGTTTAGCCCTATGTGAGGCGACCTGGAATCCCAAGTTTCGGCTCGATAGGTCATTCGGTGCCCGAGCAAAACCCTAATTGGTGCTGAAAATCCACTTTTTTCCATGCCTTGCTACGGGGTGCTTGAATGAGCAATCGGACAGAATCGTTGAGGTCCATCTCTATGGGCCGAGCCGGTTTCAATGCACCTAGTCTTGAGACTCTGGGACTTTTCTAAATGTCGTCCGTTTCGTTGAGCTGAAAATGAATTGAAAACATAGCAAATACACGAGGCTGTTTATCGGTCTGAGAACCTTCTAGAGCCACATAACTCACCGTGCACAATCGACCTGAGGTCTAGAACAGGTTTGTAAAGTTTCAGAACTCTAAGTCTGACGGTTCTTTAAAAGTTGGAACAAAAGTAACTACTACAGGCACTGTCTGCCTCTTAGCCCCTCAGTGTGTCCCTCCATCATTTCTGTTTGGGTGTGTAAATTTTTCTTTGAAATCTGATGGGACTAATGACTGATTTACAGTTCAGGAGGGTTGCCTAATCACAATTATGAAGTTTTGGAAAGATTTGACATTTTTAACCCTTCAAAACAGCCCATTTGACACCAATTATGGCACTTCCGGTTGGCACAGGAAGCTGAAAGTAAAGACATATACTCACTGGAGTATGCTGTTACAGAATCCTGAGTTTTAAGTCTATATGTTAAAAATTGACTGATTTACATAGGGCTGAATGCACTATTTCTCTCAAATTGCAGGGTGCTTATTGCAAACACTTTTAGGGTGATTTTAACCACTTCCGGTTGCTCCAGGAAGCTTAGAATCGACACAGGTAGACCTCATGGTGGCCTAATGGACTGTCATCAAAGACAGGTTCATAAGACATTCATAACCCACATAGGCTTCAGGTTGAATTTAGGGGAGCAGTCAATGTATTCCTATGGGGCGAAATGTCATTGTAAACTGTTTGATGTAAACACCTTCTTTTAACTGTGAAGGGTTAATGCCACAAGCTCAAGGATAGGCTTGCACAGATCGGGAGGACCTTAAGAACATTCCTGAGGTGAAATTGTGTTTCTAACCTTAACGGTTCTCTCTCTGTCTCCCAAAAGCAAATAAAATTGACATTGAGGTCAAAAGGTCATTCGTGTCCGTTCTCTTGTAACGGTCGCTGCGCTCAGACCGAGCGAGCTACGGTCAAGCGGGGCATCCCGTTGAACTCGGCACGGCCTGGAGAATATGGCGATGTCATTTTAGTGGTGATTTCAGAATGCTATTTTGGTGCATTCATGGAAGGCGCTGTGAATTTTGGGCCTGCTCTGAAATATGTGATAGTTGGCTTCTAAAGGAGTTGTAAAAAGTGAGTTTGGAGTCAGATGGTATCAGTTTGGTGTCTGAAAATATCCAATTGACTGATGGACACTTGCTAGTTGACTTTTGTTGACACTTGCTAGTTGACTTGCTAGTCGACTTTTGTACATTTGCAATATGTTTCAACGCGGGGGTACCATCACCAAAATCGACATGATGAAATTTCACGCAACGAGCGTTGGAGAGGAACCACTATCACTGCCCGGCCATCCTGAGGTCATCAGGACGTTGACTTTTGTATTTCTAAAGTATTTAAAGAATGCACGTTACATTTGCAATATGATTCAACATCACATCATATTGCAAATCTAACGTGCATTTGCAATATGATGTGATGTTGAATCATATTGCAAATGTAACGTACATTCTCTTAAATACTTTAGAAATGCAAAAGTCAACGGTCTGATGACCTCAGGATGGCCGGGCAGTGATAGTGGTTCCTCTCCATCGCTCGTTTCGTGAAATTTCATCATGTCGCTTTTTCCTCATGGTACCTCCCCGTTGAAACATATTGCAAATGTACAAAAGTCAACGAGCAAGTCAGTGTCCATCAGTCAAATAGATATTTTCAGACACCAAACTGATACCATCTGACTCCAAACTCACTTTTTCCAACTCCTTTAGATGCCAACTATAACATATTTCAGAGCAGGCCCAAAATTCACAGCGCCTTCCATTTAAACCATAATAAAACAAATAATACGTAGTTATGTTCTAGCTGCGGGTCCAGTTCACACATTATGTTTAGCCCTATGTGAAGCGACCTCGAATCCCAAGTTTCGGCTCGATAGGTCATTCGGTGCCCGAGCAAAACCCTAATTGGTGCTGAAATTCCACTTTTTTCATTGCCTTGCTACGGGGTCCTTGAATGAGCAATCAAACAGGCTCGTTGGGGTCTGTCTCTATGGGCCGAGCCGGTTTCAACGCACCTAGTCTTGAGACTCTGGGACTTTTCTAAAGGTCGTCCGTTTCGTTGAGGTCAAAATGAATTGAAAACATGGCAAATACACGAGGCTTTTTATCGATCCGAGAACCTTCTAGAGTCATATAATTCACCGTGCACAATCGACCTGAGGTCTAGAACAGGTTTGTACATTTTCAGAACTCTAGGTCTGACGGTTCTTTAAAAGTTGGAACAAAAGTAACTACTGCAGGCACTGTCTGCCTCTTAGCCCCTCAGTGTGTCCCTCCATCATTTCTGTGTCGGTGTGTATTTTTTTGTTGTTGAAATCTGATGGGATGAAGAACTGATTTACAGTTCATGAGGGTTGTCTATTCACATATATGAAGTTTTGGAAAGATTTGACATTTTTAACCCTTCGAAACAGCCCATTTGACACCAGTTATGGCACTTCCGGTTGTCACAGGAAGCTATAAATAAACACATATCATCACTGGAGTAGGCTGTTACAGAATCCTGAGTTTTAAGTCTGTATGTTAAAAATTGACTGATTTACATAGGGCTGAATGCACTATTTCTCCCAAACTGCAGGTTGGCTATGGCAAACACTTTTAGGGTGATTTAACCACTTCCGGTTGCTCCAGGAAGCTTAGAATCGACACAGGTAGACCTCATGGTGGCCTGATGGACTGACATCAAAGACAGGTTCATAAGAAAATCATAACCCACATAGGCTTTAGGTTGAATTTAGAGGTGCAGTCAATGTATTCCAATGGGGAGACATTTCATTGTAAACTATTTGATGTAAACACCTTCTTTTAACTGTGAAGGGTTAATGCCACAAGGTCAGGGTTAGGCTTGCACAGATCGGGAGGACCTTAAGAACACTCCTGAGGTGAAATTGTGTTTCTAACCTTAACGGTTCTCTCTCTGTGTCCCAAAAGCAAATGAAATTGACATTGAGGTCAAAAGGTCATTTGTGTCCGTTCTCTTGTAACGGTCGCTGCGCTCAGACCGAGCGAGCTACGGTCAAGCGGGGCATCTCGTTGAACTCGGCACGGCCTAGAGATAATAGTAATGCCATTGTGGGCTTTGTGTGTCTTTAAGCACCGTACTTTTTCACTCCATCCTTCCTTTTTGTGTGTGTGTGTTTGTGTGAGAGAGCTTTTCTTTAAAATCTGTTGGGATAAATGACTGATTACAGTTCATGAGGGTTGTCTAATCACACAAGTGAAGTTTTGAAAAGATCTGACCTTTATTACCCTTCAAACCTGACCCTGTGGCACCATTTTAAGGTACTTCCAGTTGACATAGGAAGCTGAAATTGAACACATACCCTCCTTGGCGTAGGCTCTTATATAATATTGAGTTTTAAGTCTTTATGTTAAGAACTGACTTATTTAAAGAGGGTTAAATGAGTGTGTGTTATTTCATAAAATCATATAAAATCACAGGATTCTCGCAGAGCTTCGAGACCCACTTTAAAAATGTACGTCTGAACACACTGCAACTGGATCTGTGAATTTTTTGAAAAAAAAATTCCTCTTTGTGAACATCACCAAACGGTCAATGTACGATTTCTCTTAAATTACGATAGATAAATGGCTGGTTCTTTTTTTCCTGACACCGTATGCTTATGTACTTTGACATGAAGCGGTCAAATTAGCACCCTACTTGCGTTTTAACCCTTTAATCCCAGAAAAATGGCCATAACTCAAAAAGCGCCGAGGTCTCGACGCCATCTTGTTCGGGGCCAACTGCCCATTACTCCAAACCTACGCTCGCCGAGTTTCGTCTTCTAAATATTTTCAGTTTAGGAGAAAAGGCCGCGCTCGTTTGCCACGTGCTCGTGCGCCTGCAATATGATTTATTTTCCCTCTTGTGGGAATTTTCGAGAATGCAGAAAAAAGTCAAAAATTTGTCATTTTTATAAAACGGAAACCGAAAGTCCGAGACGTTTTTTTGAGTGACTTCCTGAAAGAGCTCTCCGACGCCCACGGCCCGACGCCGTCCGCGATTTTCTGCGACGTCGTAAGACGTCAGGTAAGGGACCGTACATTTGCAATGGGACTTTCTTCACTAACCATACGGCTCCCGTCTCAGAGTTCCCTTAAGGTATGGCAGGTTAGAATGTAAGGATTCTGTTCCTTTTTTTCTGCTGGGAGAGGCCTGTAGATAATTTATTATGCATGCATGAGCCATACATTTATACGTCAGGTCCAAAACGGGAGGCAAAAAAATAATGAGGTCATTTTCAATCCTCCAGAATATATCTCTTCAATGAGGGCTTAAGAATTCCAAGTCATTAGGTCATAACGGTACATACCTTGGTAGCTCCCACAACAAAGCTATGAGCCACATTTGAGATGAAGCCATCAACATGGACTCCAAGATCACTGCAGAAATAAAGGGGACAGAGATGGAGAGGATAAGAGAAAAGGAGAGATGGAAATGTTTAAGTCATGAAGGAAATAGAAGTTCATCAGACATTCAGAAATCGTTATGCCAACCATGTAGTGGTGTAGCGATGTTATGATGACCTGTTATATCTTGTGTAATGTAAGTGTCTTGATGTGTTTGGACCCCAGGAAGAGTAGCTGGGGATGCCTAATAAAATACAAATACAAAACCAGTTGCTGATATCTATGACATTGTGTAAAAGGACATATAGATGAGATGATTAAATACATTTAGAGAAGGACAAAATGGCAGTCATGTTGTGCTTCCAAAGATCAAATGGGAAAAAGTTTACTGACAGAAAAGACAAGGTCAGAGATAAATTAAACAGTCTAATTTGTGTGATTATATTATGGTAAGTGTCAAGTGAGGATATGGCTTGTTCACCTACAACCATACTGCAGGGGGGTCATAATGTATTCCAAAGACAGCACCCATGACAATGACATTGCTAGTGAAGGATACACCCAGCCTTTTGTTATAGTAATGAAAAATATGACTTTAACAGATTCAGAGAATGGCACAGCCCTACAGTAATACAACATAAGTTGGCATAATCATCTACACTGAACAAAAATATAAATGCAACAATTTCAAAGTTTTTACTGAGAGTTCATATGACCAAATTGAAATAAATTCATTAGGCCCTAATCTATGGATTTAACATGACTGGGAATACAGATATACATCGGTTGGTCACAGATTTCAACAACAAAAAAGGTAGGGGTGTGAATAAGAAAACCAGTCAGTATCTGGTGTGACCACCATTTGCCTCATGCAGCGCAACACATTTCCTTCGAATAGAGTTGATCAGGTTGTTGATTGTGGCCTGTAGAATGTTGTCCCACTCCTCTTCAATGGCTGTGCCGAAGTCGCTGAATATTGGCGGGAACTGGAACACGCTGTTGTACACGTCGATCCAGAGCATCACAAACGTGCTCAATGGGAGATATGTTTGGCGAGTATGCAGGCCATGGAAGAACTGGGACATTTTCAGCTTCTAGGAATTGTGTTCAGATCCTTGCAACATCAGGCTGTGCAGTATTATGCTGAAACATGAGGTGATTGCGACGGATGAATAGTAGTGAAATTAATTCAATTCTCTGGCAAGAGCTCTGGTGGACATTCCTGCAGTCAGCATGCCAATTGCACGCTCCCTCTAAACTTGAGACATCAATGGCATTGTGTTGTGTGACAAAACTGCACATTTTAGAGAAGCCACTTATTGTCCCCAGCACAATGTGCACCTGTGTAATGATCATGCTGTTTAATCAGATTCTTGATATGTCACACCTGTCAGGTGGATGGATTATCTTGGCAAAGGAGAAATGCTCATTAAACAGGGATGTAAACAAATTTGTGCACAAGATTTGAGAGAAATAAGCGTTTTGTGTGTATGGAAAAGTTCTGGGATCTTTTATTTCAGCTCATGAAACATGGGACCAACACTTTACATGCTGCGTTTATATTTTTGTTCAGTATAGTTGGCTCTTTAACACTCACAATATTCCAGACAGTGACATCCTTATATTGACAGAAGACAGAAAACAGGAAAGGGAGGGTCAACAGAGAGATGACAAAAGTGGCAATCCAACAACTAAGATGAAAAGGCTTGTTCAACTATACAATGGCAATAGTGACAATTAGACACCAATACCAGATGAACAAGGCTAGTAATCCAATCTTTACTTATCGTTTGCCATATAGACATACAGGCACATAGACATACAGGGAGACGAGACCTAACGAAGACGACAAGTCAACAGCCAAGGAGACCCCATCAGATGCATGAGAACACAGCAAACAAGATGACAAACAACACATACTTGGGAGACTGAAGACACACAGAGTGAAGGGGTAACGTTACTGTAGATTGAGGTTCATACATTTTGACCAGATCTCCATCTTTAAGTGTGTAGTCAGGGTCACTCTTCAGGGGAGAGAAGTGGCAAACACAGTTATTGACTGAGACGCTGGTGGGGAAGGCAATTCCTGGAAGAGGGAAGAGAGAACCACCAAATCTTCAATTGAAAATAATCTGCAGTGTTTATGAGAGACCTGACTGATGGCAAATAATGTCCCTCTTTTCAACCAATATCACTCCTCATAGTTCTGTCATCTCACTGACATATTCAATAACTCATGCCATGTTCAGGCCCATTGTGAATGTGTGGCATGTGTTTCTGATCTGGAGACAGTATGACAACATACTGTCCCCCTCACAAAAGAAAGCATGGCTTTGAACCACCTGCCCTATATAAACATTTATGGGAGACAGGACCAACAGTCTTACCTGTCTCTTATAACTACATAGTAGGGGTGTGAATGTTTAAACGACATTGGGATAGTTAACGGTTATAAAAAAACTACTACCAACAGGTCCCAATCAATCAAATCAATCAAATGTATTTATAAAGCCCTTCTTACATCAGCTGATGTCACAAAGTGCTGTACAGAAACCCAGCCTAAAACCCCAAACAGCAAGCAATGCAGGTGTAGAAGCACGGTGGCTAGTAAAAACTCCCTAGAAGGCCAGAACCTAGGAAGAAACCTAGAGAGGAACCAGGCTGTGAGGGATGGCCAGTCTTCTTCTGGCTGTGCCGGGTAGAGATTATAACAGAACATGGCCAAGATGTTCAAATTTTCATAGATGACCAGCAGGGTCAAATAATAATAATCACAGTGGTTGTCGAGGGTACAACAGGTCAGCACCTCAGGAGTAAATGTCAGTTGGCTTTTCATAGCCGATTATTATCATCATTAAGGGAAAATAGAAATTAAACAAATACCTAACGCAACAATTCTGTAACGTTAGTAGGAGATATGCATCTTTCAAATGATTTGCCAAGGATATAAAGCGCTCCACACCTCATTGCGGTTAATAGTTATCAAAATGGCAGAGTGAGGCAGGGAAGGGACAGCAGCGAAGTCCTGTATGGCAATACTTTGAGAAGTTAAATGAGAAGGTGGTGAAATAAATACAAACTGTGCAAGGTGGAATTGAGCTACAGTGGCAAAACTGTAGCTCAATTGAAATACTTGGTGAAATACTTAACCATCATCTGAAAGGGAGGCACCATGGAGTGAGAAAATCACAGCACTGATTACAGAAATTATTGCAGTTGATATGCATCCATTGTCAATGGTAGAGAATGTCGGCTTCACTGCCCTGATGGCATATCTAGAACCAGTCTATAAGCTGCTATGTAGAAAAAAATGTAATGACCTGGATGTTGAAATTATACAATGATTGCTCTGCGAGTACAAAGCGCGAGCTCTCAAACACCATACGTGGTGTTAACAGCAGATTGTTGGATGTCTATGAACACGCCGTCATAGATCACTGCAACGAGCCATCACATTAATGAAAAGTGGGACATGCACTGACAATTGAGCACATGGAGGAGAGGGACACAGCAGGGAACCTAAAACAGCATTAACTAGCAGTAAAGTGAGCGTCTTCTGTAAGTAGCAAGGACTGCGGTAGATTGAACTGTACTGCCCCCTAGCGGTCATACGCAGGATCATATCTGAATAGTAAATTCACGTCATTTTAAGATATTTCTTTTCCTTTAAACGTTTAAATGATTTAAAAAAAATTGCAGTTTAAACATTAAGAACAATTGTAACCCCATTCCGCTTGCACTTCTCACCCAGCTTTTACCCCCCTTCCACCCCGGCCCTTTACCTTTCTTCAAGTCTTTTTCCTTCCTGAAGACCTTGCCAGTTTCTGCCATGATGTGAGCATCTCCCTTTTCACAGAGAATGAGCACAGACACCCCTGACTTGGCCGCCTCAATCACCATGCGCAGGGCCTCTAGAGAGAGCGAGAGGGCAGGGGAATAGGAGGTGGAGAGGTATGAGACATTTGAGAGGTGAAAAATAGTGTAGAAGTGAGACCAAATATGTCATCATGGTTGTATTATGTCATGATGAATCAGCTGCCATTTAACTGAGTTCAATGTTGGGGTATGAATCATGACCCTGGGCCTGAGGTCAGTTTGAAGCCTGTCCATAGAGTGGCTCAGTTGGTAGAGCATGGCGCTTGCAACGCCAGGGTTGTGGGTTCATTCCCCACGGGGGGACCAGGATGAATATGTATGAACTTTCCAATTTGTAAGTCGCTCTGGATAAGAGCGTCTGCTAAATGACTTAAATGGGTAAGGAGGATGAGTCTACCGTGTCCGGAATTTACTTCATCGTTAATTTATTGTATTCAGGGTTCATTAAAACATTATTATTATTTTTTTTACTATTGACAGTTACAGCGGATTTCGATATTGTATACCCATTCGCTCTCCTTAAATATAGGTAATCTGATTTATTTGTTTCAGTCTCTGAATTGTTTAAATCAAACTTTTCTCTGCCAGCTCCTGATATCAGTGCATAAAAACTTAAAGCTGTCTACTGAATTAGCCAGGTGCGCATGGGCACACATGCACACTAAGGCTAAGCTCGTTTTCCCATTTGAACTATGCTAGTTTCCGTCCTCATTACCAAACTTCATAAATACTCCACCCTCGACTTCAAAACTCCTTTGCTAGTTATATAATTATGTAAATAAGAAATTTGCTGTAACGAAACTTCAAAAGTATTTGTTTTATTGAATAGTCATGACCGGTTCGAGATGTCGTAAGATGACGGTGGTGAAGGATATCATTGCTACTTAACGCGGATCCAAGTTCAGTTTTGAGATCCACCGGCATCATTGGCGCTGGATATTTCTGACTGGTCTTGGAACTGTGACAACGAGCAGCCTCTCCTCGCTTGGTTCGATGGGATAAGTAGTGATTTTGCCAACACCGCCAGCTATGTACAGTTATGTACCCTTATACCCTGACTACACCGTGCGCGCCAACAAGCATCTGCGTTGCCAAGGGCTAAAATAGAAGTCAGTTCTATTTGTGATGCAGATCGCGCTGCAAGTCCTGCCTCTCCTATCTCCTCATTGGTTTATAGAAGCAGATACCCACGTGCCATCTCCTCATTGGTTATACCCACGTGGGTGATTGAAAGACGAACTGTGTTGTCGGTCATCATGGTAACGATGAAAGTTTGGAAGCCAATCATCATATAAGTTCAAAGAAGAAAATGCCTGGAAGGAGGCGAGATGACTAGAAACGATTTGGTTGGCCGTTTTATGTGTGGATTAATTGTCGAAGTAGAGGACCTTGTGCATTTCAGGTAAAATAACAACTTAATGTTTATATCCCAGGACAAATTAGCGAGCAACAGCAAGCTAGCTAGCTAAATAGGACAAAGTAGCTAGCAAGTGCAAGCTAGCTAACTAAATTGGCATAAATGTTTAATGCTTTTTGACCTGTCCCCAAATGAATGTAATTGGTTCAGAGTTTGTTTTGATAATTTAACCTGCGTGCCATGATCGCGTTTGGTGTGGGGGGACAAAATACATTTATGCACAATAGTGCACGAGTTTGGGTCCGTGTTAGCCCTCGGCAACGCAGACGCTCGTTGGCGTGCGCGAGCAGTGTGGGTGCAATAATTGAACAATATAGATTTCTAAATTTATTTTGCAACGCTCGCACACACAAGCGGTGTAGTCATCCTATTAACCTTTTGTTAAACTGACTATCATATCTGTTTAAATCTGACTTACTATAATGAGTAATCCAGGAATGTCACAAGTTACGAGAAAACAGCAACTCTACAGAGCGCATTCACTACACTGAATGGCAAAATTACTTCCGGACACAAATGGTCTGCGGAGCGCCTCCTCCTGCTCAACACCTCCACGATCTAGCTGTGTCATGTCTAGAAAGGAAACAGCTTTGTCAAATTATCGTCAACAGTAGAATTTTGGGGCATTTTAGCTAACCTAACCCAATTCTCCTAACATGCTACGTTATTTTTTGTACTGTCAATTGAGGTGGCTCAACAAATCACAGCACAGATTGAAGGGTAAACTTCCTGCTTTTACTTCCTGCTATGGTTACACTCAAAATGGCTGCCAGTCCACCCATTATGTCATCATTGACTTGAATGAAGAGCCCCGTCTACTCATTCTATTTCTGTGTGTCATAAAGCTACTAAGGTCATGCCAACAACACGTTATTTTTTGTATTGTCATAATCTTAGTTCACTGTTTGGGGAGCTACAGTAGTTAACGGAATGTATGTTTCCATGTCAACCACACAGTTAGGAAGTGGCCTTGGGGAAATTTGGTTACTTATGTCAAACAAAAACCAAGAAACAAAAACTCTATGCACAAAGATTACTTTTAAAAAAATGTAACAAAAGTGTTTATAAAAATACATTTACTTGACGAACAATGCAAATGCAAAGTTTTGTAACAGAATGATGGTTTATGCTGTTTGTGCCATTATTCTGTTACCAAACTTTGCATCTGTACTGTTAGAAGTAAATTCGTTTTTGTAAAATTCGGTGGAAATTGTAAAAATGCTGGCTTGTGCATAGAATTGTATGGTTTGTTTAACTTTGTAATCATTTATTTTTGTTTACAAAAATTACATTATGATATACAACATGCCACCTCCATATATCAGCAGTTCACTGGCATTTTGTACATAACACAGTAACCTGCGTCTTGGTCAACTTCAGGTTTCACAGATTGTACCACTATCTGAAGAATAAACTTAGGATGGTGCTCCCAGATCTGTTGCAAAATGGAAAAGAAGCGTATTAACTGAAAGTCCTCTAATAATCCTTTGTTTCACTAGACTGGCATCCTCTACTTCGACAATTAATCCACACATAAAACGGCCAACCAAATCGTTTCTAGTCATCTCGCCTCCTTCCAGGCATTTTCTTCTTTGAACTTATATGATGATTGGCTTCCAAACTTTCATCGTTACCATGATGACCGACAACACAGTTCGTCTTTCAATCACCCACGTGGGTATAACCAATGAGGAGATGGCACGTGGGTATCTGCTTCTATAAACCAATGAGGAGATAGGAGAGGCAGGACTTGCAGCGCGATCTGCATCACAAATAGAACTGACTTCTATTTTAGCCCTTGGCAACGCAGATGCTTGTTGGCGCGCACGGTGTAGTCAGGGTATAAGGGTACATAACTGTACATAGCTGGCGGTGTTGGCAAAATCACTACTTATCCCATCGAACCAAGCGAGGAGAGGCTGCTCGTTGTCACAGTTCCAAGACCAGTCAGAAATATCCAGCGCCAATGATGCCGGTGGATCTCAAAACTGAACTTGGATCCGCGTTAAGTAGCAATGATATCCTTCACCACCGTCATCTTACGACATCTCGAACCGGTCATGACTATTCAAGTTAAAAATTTGCCCACTTGCTTTGGGTAGGAAATTAGCTGTCCATTTTATAATACCTGTGAACAAATTGTCAGTGAGGCAGCTAGCTAGCCAGATAATGTGTGGTTGGAATAATATTTCCCTGACAAGTTTAAGCATTTCCCAGTAAAATTGTCTCAGTTGACTACAGCTAGTGTAAGAAATTGTATTAGATATTGGTAACTTGTTTTAACAACTTCTCAACATTAGCTATAGTTGACACAATATGCCCACACCCCCTCTTTCTCTTGGACATATGCTGGACTCATTAGACATATACACGACACCCACAACTCCCCTCCCCCATGACAATCACACAGACACACACAACTCAGGGTTGGAGCTCAAGACAAAGAACTATCTCAGGAACCAATGGAACGTGGACACCAGGCCTGTTCAGGACTACCCAAGACCCAGATCGACCAATCGGAAGGCCAGACTTCCAGATCAACCTACTTTGCTTGTTGTCTATATAAAACTGTACAACTGTTGAAACTAGTCTCTTTTCCGGACGATTTCATACAAATCAGACAGAAAGAGCCGTGCCGCACGCTTTGCCTAATATTTTTACACTTGAATAAATCTGCCTTATTATACAATTATACACCTTGTCATATGTCTCCTCTTGTTCTCCTGTCTCAAGTAAAACGAATTATCAACAGAAACTTGGTAGCAGAGGATGGTTAAGACATCTTTGAATTCGGCCCAATAGAAAATTGATCGGACAGGAGACGAGAGGGAGAAAGATTCCAGAGGAGAGGTGACCTTTTCGAGGAAAATTGCGATTCAACGCACCCAGGAAACTGATCAGAGAGCTCGAAATTAAAAGGTGAGCAGATGCCTGTTTAATCAAAATCTGTATATTGTATTATAGCCAATATCTAAATTATGATCAGGAGTACTTGGGTGAGTGTGAATTGTGTTAAATTTATGTGTAGAATCTAAGGCATTGTGTAAAGATATTTGCGAAGTATAAAATCAAGTTGTATTAGTAATCTGGAACTAGTTGAATTGTTCTTCAACTAGGAGTATCGGGGATAAACCTAAGCTTGATGAAGTGTTGAAATGTAATGTGATCTTGATGAAGTGTTGAAATGTAATGTGATCTGTTCAAGTCGAATTAGTAATCTGGGGTTAGTGGACATGGCACCCCACTAGGAGCATCGGTGATAAATCTAAGCTTGGCGTATTGGGATTCAAGTTGCATTAGTAATCTGGGACTAGTCGAAATATTCTTCAACTAGGAGCATCGGTGATAAATCTAAGCTTGAAATAGGAGTAATGGTATTTAAACCTGAAACTCTCCAAATTAATGTGAGTGATTGAACGTTCCACGAGACCGATTGCTACTAATTAGCCATATGCTAAGTTGAGGCTGTGTTGAAGTGACCGCCGAGTCTACTGTGAAGCAGTTATTTTCTGTTGAGAAGTTGACCTGATTTTTCCCTCTCGTGCTGTTGGTAAATCCTTAAGGGTTAGACTCTAAATGGGTTGAGGCAATACCAACAGCAAGGGAGGATGCAAAATCGGTCATTAAGTGGCTGCAAACCGAACTCATACTAAGGTATGGAGTTCCAAGGCAAATTTGATCCGACAAACGGGTCCCGTTTCAGTAACCAACACCTGAGATAGGTGGAGGAAAGATTGGGTATTGTGCACAAGTTTGGGTTAGTGTACAGGCCACAATCTCATAAGTCTCGTGGAACGCGCCAATCAAAGGTATGTGCAGGTTTGAAGTTGATTTGGGTTAAAGTCCTGCCCCTGGCGTTGCTGGCCATGATAGCCTCTCCAGGTGCAGGCACCCATCTCTCTCCTCATGAGACAATGGCTGGAGGAGTCATGCTGGGTTCACCAAGGGAGGGAGGTCATATGCCCGCCCTTGATGTACAACAAATTGTAATGTCTGATAATTGACGGAACTTTCTGCAGCTCTCTCCACACAGATTCACAAGGTCCAACGGGGAAGCTGACGGGAGATCCGGCACCACTGAAGGAAAAATTGGTGACTGGGTGGGGTGAAAGTCCACAAGAGAAAGTGGCTAGAACCCAGGTGGACTGGACTGTACGAAGTGAGGGAGGTTACTTCACACTCAGTCCAGGTCAAAGGTAAATCAGGCGCACCTTGGCACTACCTCACACATTGCACTCCAGCCCCAATCCCTTCTAGAACACTGACAGAAGTCAGAGCTGATTTAAACAGCTTAAATTCGATTCCAAATGAAGACATTCCTGACTCAGGTGATGCGGCATCAAACTCCGCCTCCCCTGATAAAGGAACCTCGCCCAGTTAGAGGGATATTTCTCCCTCCCTGGGCAAGGCTAGGGATATCTGGCCCCTTATTTGTGATATTCCTACTGATATTTGGGGTGTCCCTGGGCACTTTCACATGGTTAATAGAATAACTATAACCGGATCCCCATGGATGTATGTCACGGACACTCTAGTCTAACTAGGTAATAATAGATTAAAAAATTAAAAAATTAAAATTTAGAAAACAATAGTTAAAATAAGAAACTAATGGCTCAAATTGAGAAGGTTGAATAAGAGTGGGTGGAGAGCTGTGCAGAGAATGGACAGAAGATGGCAGTATTGCAGCACCCAACGGTTTCCCAGCCGACGGGGAGCCTGGTTGAATGCTGGTGACATAATTTTGTTTTTTGGAGTAAACATTAAGGTTAAGGGTTTCCGTGTTCCCAGAGATAAGATATCTTAAAAGAATACACTCATATTGGAATAGGAGTTTTACTTTCTGAGTTTTATTTAGGCAAGGGACTTTGAGAAGATAAAGGGTTCTTTTGGTATGTATAGATATGGTATGGAACACGAATGTAGGTGTAACCTTTTGACCTATTTTCTGTTTTCATTGCATTTTCCGGCGACTTGATCACTCGCGGGGAAATGTAGTGAGAATAATGAGATTGTGTCATTTGGGATACTAGTTTTGAGGTAAATTGATTATAATAGAGTTTATAACTCTTGACCATAAGGTAAGCATTTGTATTGGCCATTAGTAGATAGAGATAGGTTAATTAAGGTTATGTAAGGACTTTAGAGATTGACACTATAAGACCTGTTGTTATTTTTAAATCCATGCAGATAAAGTCAAAACAGTGAGACACTTAGTTAATATTGTAAAGGAACACATAGTTGTTATTGACTATTATTAGAAAAAGGCAGACAGATGGGTCTACCCCGCACTGTTGAGACCTTGAAGGTTTGAGAGCAGAGTGGGGAGGGTGGACCAGGAAATGAGCAAGGTAGGCTGTGAAATAAGATAGGAGAGAAAGGGGTTAACATATATAAGCAGCACAGATACATATCAAAGTAGATAAGTCACTTGACAGAGAATTGGAAAAGAATAGATATGAATATACGCCCAAGGGAGAATTGGATATGCGGCGAATAAAAGGGACGTTCTTATAATATGATGTACTAAGTCATTATTTAGAGTAGGTAAGGTTGATACCTGGCCAGAGCCAGGTATCAAACGAAGGAGGGTACATTGTGGTCTAGGAAAGGATGGGGCCTATTGGATAATAAACTTATTTAAAATTAAAAATTTCTAGTTAACCAAACCTGTATGTCCAAGAGTTTATGCATTGCAGGTGAATTAAGGGAGAAGGTGAATCACTCGACCTGGGGGCATATCGCACTTGGAGGGTGAGACACACTGACACTGCCGAATGATCACAGAGTTAAGGAGAAGAACCGTTGCTAATAGAGCTCGGGGATCAACTCCTTAATGAAGAATCCCTGACCCCGACCTCTCAACACTGTGTACGTTCATAGAAGTGAAAGTGTTGTTTGATCTCTGGCTGATGATGTGTTCTCTGGGAGAGGGTGGGGTTTTACAGGACTGCTTGTAGTCCTGAGCTGTCTGATTAGGATACGATGGGGATGTTACCATCGCGGTGCTGCCAGAACCACCACCAGTTCCAACGGACCAGGGTTCAGCCGGCCTCCTCCACCACTTCAAGACCAAGTCCCACGCCATCACCTAAGCTCTCCAATCTGGTACAGATAATAAATATAAAAGACATCTCAGATAGTGAACATTTGGGGACTGAAACTGGTTATGAGGAAAGGGAGAATATGTGGTTGGCCTACAAAACACTTAATAGAAAGGACTGTGTCGTATGTGGACATGCCAGACCTATTCTGGCTGCTCACCCATTTGTCCTAAGTAATGGGGAAGGTTGGATGTGCATATTGGAAAGTTCAAGCCAAATTCAACCCTGTGTAAAACTCTGAGTCTTGTGTTCCCAGAAGTCCCTCCCCAGAAGGTACCGTGGGGAGTTAAGGCATATGGAGGACATAACAGCTGTATCACTGGTACAGGTAGAGGTATAGACTATGGAAGGCTCCCTACTATTACCTGCATCACTAATGCCACTATTAACTAGAGGTGTTGCTGATGTATGGTGGATGTGTGGACCTGCCAGGCGGTTGACCCCATGTTTGAAAGGAAATTGTCGTTGCTCATGTGTTTTGGCCAGTCTGATACCACCATTGCCTATTATTGAGGTTATAGCTAATCAACTTCTGGGAGCTACACATGACACAGAGGCTTGGGACCAACCCAGGAGACGGCAGAAACGTGACGCTCCTTGGTCCGAGGGTACAGATAACATGCACACCAACCTGTTGGGGGTCCCAATAGGGGTCCCCCACGAATTCCAGACAATAAACAGGAATGATGGCCTGTGGCTTCTGATGCCCATCATTGGCCCAGCTATTGTTGATGCTAAAACAAAAGGTCTGGATCAATTATATCTACTATAATTAATGATGATTTGTTAAACACACCCACACAGGACTTACAGGGATGGCTGAACAATTGGATGCTACCTCTCAAATCAGTAGACACAATAGACTAACACTGGACATAAGTCTGGCCAACCAGGGAGGTGTATGTAAAAAGATTGTAGAACAGTGTTGCACGTTTGTTCCTAACAATACTAGTCCGGATGGGAGCATTTCAAAAGCTCTGAGTGGGTTGGCAAGGTTATCAGTGGAGATGAAGGGTCTTGCAGGTGTGGAGGAGAGTGGACTGTTCCCCTGGCTGGGTGGTTGTTTTGGTAAGTACACTGCAATGATGATTACTGGATTTCTGACACTAGTTGTTGTTTTTCATTTCTGTGTTGCCTGTATCATACCTTGTTTGAAGAAGTTTGTTACAGATGTGTAAGGGGCCTCTGGTATGATGCCGTTGCTTGATGCTCCAGTTGGAGAGGCTGATACGAAAACAAGCTTCCGCAGGAAAGTGGGCTGACAGAGGAGGACCCTTGGTTTGCTGTAGTAGATGTTGTTGAATGAATAAAAAGTGATGTTTGTCCTCCCTGTTGTGAAGGTTTGAAGTTCCCGGGTGGCGACGAGCCCACCTGGTACAGGTTGTATAAAGGGATGGACCTGAGGGTTTAACATATTCTCGTTTTTTGGTTTACTAATGTGTGGTTGGCCACTCCAGGTGTAGTTATTGGAGTGGTCTCCTTTTTGGTCCTTGCTCATTTACGACTCAACTTACATTGATGCTATTGGTATCCCTAGGGGGTGCCAGATGAATATAAACTGGTGGACCAAGTGACAGCTGGGTTTGAATCTTCTGTCTGTTGGTGGTGAACAGTTAGTAAAAATGTGGACAGAATTAACTACATTCATTTTAATGTCCAGAAACTGGGCAATTGGGCTCAACAAGGCTTCGAGGCGGTCCATGGACAATTGGCAGCCACATCCCTGATGGCATTTCAAAATAGAATCGCGGTTGATATGTTATTGGCAGAACGGGGGGGGGGTCTGTGCAATGTTTGGTGAGCAGTGTTGTACTTTCATTCCCAATAACACAGCTACGGATGGGAGTCTGACTGTAGCATTGGAGGGACTTCGTACCCTTAATGGTAAGATGAAACAGCATTCTGGAGTGGACACTTCTGTGTGGGACTCATGGATGGATGCTTTTGGTAAATATAAGACGCTGGTTTCCTCCATCCTAGTATCAATTTCCGTTTTTGCGGCCATTCTTGTACTTTGTGGATGCTGTTGCATTCCATGTGCGTGCACGCTTGCAAGCCGTGTTATAACTGCCGCCATAGACCCTAATCAGGAAAGGGCCCAAATGTTCCCATTGCTTGATGATGGGGAAGCTGGACCTGTCTATCTATTTGAGGACTAAGATACTTTTATGTCACGTCTCTTGTGAGACGTGAAGAGAGGGAATTAAAAATTTGTCTTCTGACAAATTTTATCCTTTAGTTTTGTCTTTTTATACTTTTATGTCACGTCTCTTGTGAGACGTGAAGAGAGGGAATTAAAAATTTGTCTTCTGACAAATTTTATCCTTTAGTTTTGTCTTTTTATATACTTTTATGTCACGTCTCTTGTGAGACGTGAAGAGGGGGATTTGTAAGAAATTGTATTAGATATTGGTAACTTGTTTTAACAACTTCTCAACATTAGCTATAGTTGACACAATATGCCCACACCCCCTCTTTCTCTTGGACATATGCTGGACTCATTAGACATATACACGACACCCACAACTCCCCTCCCCCATGACAATCACACAGACACACACAACTCAGGGTTGGAGCTCAAGACAAAGAACTATCTCAGGAACCAATGGAACGTGGACACCAGGCCTGTTCAGGACTACCCAAGACCCAGATCGACCAATCGGAAGGCCAGACTTCCAGATCAACCTACTTTGCTTGTTGTCTATATAAAACTGTACAACTGTTGAAACTAGTCTCTTTTCCGGACGATTTCATACAAATCAGACAGAAAGAGCCGTGCCGCACGCTTTGCCTAATATTTTTACACTTGAATAAATCTGCCTTATTATACAATTATACACCTTGTCATATGTCTCCTCTTGTTCTCCTGTCTCAAGTAAAACGAATTATCAACACTAGGCAGAACAAACGTACACATATATTGCCAGACCTATTTCACTTTACTTGGAACTAGCTAAATTAGCTAGTTATGACTGCTAGTAAGTGGCAATTCCATGACGACAGAATTATGCGGAGGCAAATTTTTCACTTTAAATGTATGCCAAACAAAAATAAATGATTGCAAAGTTAAACAAACCATACAATTCTATGCACATGCCAGCATTTTTACAATTTCCACCGAATTTTACAAAAACGAATTTACTTCTAACAGTACAGATGCAAAGTTTGGTAACAGAATAATGGCACAAACAGCATAAACCATCATTCTGTTACAAAACTTTGCATTTGCACTGTTCGTCAAGTAAACGTATTTTTATAAACACTTTTGTTACATTCTTTAAAAAGTAATCTTTGTGCATAGAGTTTTTGTTTCTTGGTTTTTGTTTGACATAAGTAACCAAATTTCCCCAAGGCCACTTCCTAGCTGTGTGGTTGACATGGAAACATACATTCCGTTAACTACTGTAGCTCCCCAAACAGTGAACTAAGACTATGACAATACAAAAAATAACGTTTACTAGCTAACTACATCTACCTAACAAATACAATAGTGGTTACTATTGTCTGGTGTCACTGTTGATAATTAATGTGTAGGTAACTTTTGCTAGCTAGCCGTTATGTTCACGGTCCTTTACAAAATAACCGTTAACCATAGCTAGCTGGCTTACTGAATTTTGCTCACAAAATAACGTCATGAAGTCCGCTTGCTAGCACTAGACTGGGATACCAGGGCTAGGCCAATTTCCATTCCACCATCACACGTTTCTAAACTGCGCCTACTATGTCAAAGCACATGGTTGTGTCTGTGCCTACACATCAGGCTGGTGTTGTACGAAAGGCCGCCAAGAGCAGGTCACCTCATTTAAATGCAAGTCACCCCGATCTGGCACTTACGGTTGGCGATGTCACCTCCCATTTTGTACTTGGTGACAACCAAGTCCTCAGCGATAGTCTGTTCTTGTTCTTCATTGTCAGACATCTTGACAGCTACTCTCTTTACAACACACTTCCTAATGTGTCGGCACCAAGACCGACACCTGTGTGAAGCTAGCCACAATAGTGGATTTGCGGTTCGACTTCAAAATACAAGTCACCAATTGAAAGTGATAATAACTGATACAAATAATGGAATCATGTCATATTTGAAGTAGATAATGCTAAACAAGTTGGAAAGTTGTTATATACATTTGAAAAAAGTCCATAATTGCTGAACAATTAATCAAATGGCCACCCGGACCATTTACATTGACACCTCCCACCCCCCACTTTGTTTTTACACTGTTACTACTTGCTGTTTATTATCTATGCATTGTCACTTTACCCCTACCTACATGTAAAAACTAACTCGACTAACCTGTACCCCTGCACATTGACTCTGTACCTGTACCCCCTGTATACAGCCTCATTATAGTTATTTTATTGTTTTACATTTATTACATTTTTTACTTTCTTTTATTTAGTAAATATTTTCTTTACTCTATTTCTTGAACTGCATTGTTGGTTAAGGGCTCCTAAGTAAGCATTTTATGGTAAGGTCTAAACCTGATGTATTTGGCACATGTGACAAATAAAATGTGATTTGATTTGATAATTAGTCAATATATGCTAATATTTGTGAAACTCTTCACAGTTGTAATCTGTGGATGACACTGAGTAGTCTGATACCCCATTTCAAAATCCGTAGGTAAGGCTATACATTGCAATATGAACGTCAATACGCACAATAGGCTATCTAGTGAGGTGACCTCCCACAGTTAAATTTCCCAAATATGAGCAACAATGATAATATTTGTGTAAACTCTTCAGAATTGTAATCTGTGGGTGTCACCGAGTAGGCTGATGCCCCTATTCATGGACCGATGATCAATAGGTAAGGCTGTACAAAGGAAAACTCAGCCGCGAGCTGCCCAGTGACGCGGGCCTACCAGACGAGCCAAATGCCTTTTATGCTCGCTTCGAGGCAAACAACACTGAAGCATGCAAGAGAGCACCAGCTGTTCCGTATGACTGTGTGATCACGCTCTCGGTAGCAGATGGGAGCAAGACCTTTAAACAGGACAACGTTCGCAAGGCCGCAGGGCCAGATGGATTACCAGGACGTGTATTTAGAGCATGCGCGGACCAACTGGTTAAAAAAATATATATATATATTTATTTGACCTTTATTTAACTAAGCAAGTCAGTTCTTATTTACAATGATGGGAACAGTGGGTTAACTGCCTTGTTCGGGGATTCGATCTAGCAACCTTTCAGTTACTGGCCCAATGCTCTAACCACTAGGCTACCTTCCGCCCCTTAAGTGTATTCACTGACATTTTCAACCTCTCCCTGACCGAGTCTGTAATACCTACATGTTTCAAGCAGACCACCATAGTCCCTGTGCCCAAAAAGGGAAGTTAACCTGCATACATGACTACCGCCCCGTAGCACTCACGTCGGTAGCCATGGAGTGCTTTGAAAGGCTGGTCATGGCTTACATCAACACCATCATCCCAGAAACCTTAGACCCACTCCAATTCGCATACCGCCCCAACAGATCCACAGATGACGCAATCTCAATCGTACTCCACACTGCCCTTTCCCACCTGGACAAAAGGAACACCTACGTGAGAATGCTGTTCATTGACTATAGCTCAGCATTCAACACCATAGTGCCCACAAAGCTCATCACTAAGCAAAGGATCCTGGGACTAAACACCTCCCTCTGCAACTGGATCCTGGACTTCCTGAATGGCCTCCCACAGGTGGTAAGGGCAGGCAACAGCACATCTGCCACTCTGATCCTCAACACGGGGGCCCCTCAAGGGTGCGTGCTTAGTCCCCTCCTGTACTCCCTGTTCACCCACGACTGCGTGGCCAAGCATGATTCCAGCACCATCATTAAGTTTGCTGACGACACAACAGTGGTAGGCCTGATCACCGACAACGATGACACAGCCTATAGGGAGGAGGTCAGAGACCTGGCAGTGAGGTGTCAGGACAACAACCTCTCCATCAACGTGAGCAAGACAAAGGAGCTGATCGTGAACTACAGGAAAAGGAGGGCCGAACACACCCCCATTCACATTGACGGTGCTGTAGTGGAGCGGGTTGAGAGTTTCAAATTCGTTGGTGTCCACGTTCTCTCTGCTACCACACGGCAAGCGGTACCGGAGCGCCAAGTCTAGATCCAAAAGGCTCCTTAACAACTTCTACCCCCAAGCCATAAGACTGCTGAACAATTAATCAAATGACCACCCGGATTATTTTGCATTCACAACCCCCCCTTTGTTTTTAAACTGCTGCTATTTGCTGTTTATTATCTATACATAGTCACTTTACCCCTACCTACATGTACAAATTACCTCAACTAACCTGTACCCCTACACATTGACTCGGTACCGATACCCCCTGTTTATAGTCTCGTTATTGTTATTTTATTGTGTTACTTTTATTTTATTTTTTACTTTAGTTAATTTAGTATGTATTTTCTTGAGCTACATTGTTGGTTAAGGGCTTGTAAGTAAGCATTTCACATTAAGGTCTCCCCCTCTTGTATTCGGCGCATGTGACAAATCAAATTTGATTTGTACACTGCATATAAGTATGCCACCAATGCAATTCTAATACATCCACTGATTTTTTCTTTTTTTGTGTCAAATTAATGAATAATTGTCTTTTGGTGAATTTATATAATTACATTCCGACCTTGTTTACTGTTATCTAGTCCAAATATGGAAAGATTCCACTATTTATTTATGTTTCAATTACTTTCAATGGGGTACTTTTATTTTGAAGCCAAACCGTCGAGTCCACGATTGTGGTTAATCCTTATTGTGGCTAGTTTCACACAGGTACTGCCACTACCAAGCCAGAGATACTTATTAGGAGATGGTAAACTCGTTCAAGACGTCAATGGTTTGCGCTGTGCATTCTGGGTGATTCTGGGACAAGGAGAGCTCTCCTTCAAAGTGTGAATGGGAGTCAATCTGACGCTGGCTCAAAAACCCAACATTAGCATGAATTTCGGTAACAAGAAGTACAACATTACAAATATTTTCAAAGATGTGAGATAAATAACTTGCTCTCTGTAATATTGTATAGCTTTGGAATCGTGAGATTACGTACTTTCGATGAAAATAGGCACGTTTCTCCACTCATACCCTGACTTTGAGAAGGGATTGCGTGACAATTATTTTGGCAATCGCGTGATGCAGCATGATAACGTGAACGCGATTGGTCGACAGTCTGCTGGGTGGGGCGTTGTACATTATTCCATTCATTGCCCAATGTGATTCCTATCTCCTCCTTTCTGTAATATCAATTCAATTTAAGGGACTTTATTGTCATGGGAAACATATGTTAACATTGCCAAAGCAAGTGAAATAGATAAACAAAAGTTAAATAAACAGTAAACAAAAGTGAAATAAACAGTATGTACAGTAAACATTACACTTACAAAAGTTCCAAAATAAAAAAGACTATCTCTGACCAAGCTCCACTTCATGTAGCTGCTCAAGCCCCCGATTCTCCAATCTCCTCCTATGTTCTTGCTACGTAAGCAAAAACGTCACAACCAAATAGGGCTTTATGGTCTAAATCAGGAATGGGCAACTTGATCGGGATGGGGGTTAAAAAAATCTGAACTCATGAGGGGCCACAGTTGCTCGCGGGTCTGTGTACACACTTTGTTACATCTGCTGTTGTAAAAAGGGCTCTATAAATACATTTGATTGATAGAAATAGGCAGGGTTTATGATCCTTGGGACATTGCTACCCTAAACCCTAACCCTAAAGCACTTTTCATACAGCCAGCGGAATATCGTTGAGATACGACTTGATAACTTCTAGAAAATGATCCAGTTTCCCACCTGGGAAGTTTCGGAATCAACCAGTATGAAGCTCTGCGCAAAATAACTTAAGTTAATTGTAATGCGGAGGTTCCAAGTTTCCAATAGCATGTGAACACGGCGTTAGATCAGCATCTTTGATTTCCTTGCGCCTCTACCGAAGGCTGTAGGGACAGCCGCATCAAGGTGCCATCCCACTTCTGACACCAATGTGTAAATTCTGGCCTGGGTCGCATCCTTATCGGGACTCAATCTACAGTCCCTGAGACTGTCAGTCCAACACCTTAACCGTTATGCACAGAGAATAACTTGACAAGGACACTAATTGTTGTACTAAGGTCACTATAAATGTGGTTCCTGGGATGTTGTTTCAGGTGTTGAGCTCTGGTAATATGCTCAGCCCAACTGGAATAACGACAACATGGAGTGTGCCTATTCATTTCTCACTTACCCCAAAGAATGGGACTGTGTAACAAGTGAACAGCAAGACACCACTGAAATGAATTAAACATCTGTTATCAACAAACAGATTGTGAATTATGCTCATTCCCACTAATTAATGAAAACAATCACATACATTCTTCAAAGAGTTTTATTATGTAGAAAATAATCAATAATATCACTTAAAGGTTACATTAACATTTTCAAAACATGAAAATACCATAGAAAAATAACATTGTACAAAACCATTTTTTGTTCTTATAAGTAAAAACATATACAAAGCTTATAAATCGGCCATTTCTATTAGTGCTTCACACACTCAGTGCCTTACACTTATAATACAGTATCATATTTCAAAGAAAAGAAAAACATCCCAAAGCCTATATGTTATTATGGCTAAAAAACATGATCAATGTAAACCTGTAACAGACACATTAATGGCTGAACTTCCTGATTTGGCTTCTTTTTTGGCTTGGTCATTAAGAAATGCAGCGGCCATAACTGAAGCCAAACAAGAGTTGTCTTGTAAGGTGGTATAATGTGGGTGTCTCTTGTGTTCGTATGTGGCAAGCGTTTGTACATTCACTCTACCAAAACAGTACACAGTTACAGTAACTCACCCTTCTAGATATCTTGAAACCAGTTCTTGTGTCTTAAAGTTGCCTAAGATAGCTAGTGCTAGCCAACTTCTTTTGCCAGTTAGCTTCTGCAGGCTGGTATGTGACCGTGGCAAAGTAGATTTTTCATATTGCACATCTTTTAATTGTCTCATTAAATGCTTTCAATATTTGTTTATGAATTTCTACAATTTATAGTTTGTATTAGGTTTTTAAGTCATTTAAATTTGGAGCTATTGATATTTAAAAAATATTGCCCCATGTACCATTTACTGATGGTCCCTATCTAGCCCCATAGAGATATTGAATGTCAAATCAAATTGACTATGGGCATTACAACCTCCAGATTGATGACTGATGGTGGGCAGGATTGAAATAAACCCAACCCCAGGAAAACTAATACGGTACCCTTTATTCCGTGACATAAAATGTTTTCCTATCATCTTGCAAATCTCTGTTTTGAACGAGACTGACTTTATGATTTACACTTTGTTTTGACACTAGAATGAATATTTCTGACTCATATTGATGCCACATAGGCCATTTTTAAAACAAGAAGTAGCTTTTTAGTGTCAGTCGCTCTTTAAAATACAAAAATGGCACACAGAGATATGTCTTAAATATTTTTTATATTTGGATGGCTTGGTTTCTCTCCTCTCCTGGTCCTTCATTGAATTCAATGGATGTGGAAAAGCTACAGAGGCAGCTATCCCCTTCAGGTTTGATGAAGGAGGTCCACTTCCCTACGTGCTTACAGCATTAGGCTTCAGGAACAACCTGCTCTGCCAGTAGTCTGGATTGTCAAATGAGCGATCTCCGCCACCAGGCTCCCCCATCCCTACCCCTGCACGCACTTTTACAAATGCCGCCATCCCTGTGCGCTGACCCCCCATGCCCCCCACTACACCCTCACCTTCTCCCTGCAAATTCTCATACTCCACTGGGTCTCCAGCTCCAGGGGAAGCCAGGGAATCCATGTCCTCGTACTCATCCACCTCTCCCTCTCCTCCTCTCTGCATCCTCAGCCCCTCCCTGCTTCGCAGAGCCTGCCTCAGCTTGGGCTGCCTGTTAGTGTAATGATAGTCGTCCTCTTCTACGTATTCATCGTCCTCTTCCTCCACCTCTCTCGCGCCTCTCATCCGCTGTTTGGGCGTAGCTCCAGGATGAGGGACAACTCGTGTTGGGGGATCGTCTGGTCTTTCACTGGCCTCTGGTCCAACACTTCGAATGTCCATGTACTCATATTCAACGTCACCAGAGCCCCTTTCCTCTATTTTGTCTGAATCAGAGTTGAGGGCAGGGAATTCATAGTCCTGGTTGGTTTGGCCTCCCCTGTTCTCCCCAGCTGATGTCCTGTGCCCCGTGCACTCTGTATACTCTGTGTCCAGGGATGGCAGAGAAGAGCGTTGCCTCTTGTTCATATTCAACCACTGGCCATCTTTGGAGTGGCCAGGCTGCTGCCTGGGGGAGAGAGACATCATGAACGCCTGTTTGTTCATGTACTCATATTCTTCACAGGCACTGTCATTGTCCTCCGAGGGTCCTGACGGGTATGAGGGAACCTTGGAAGTCCTCCCGTGAGGAAGGGTGACCCGTGAGCTAGACAGTAGCGTATCTGTGGAGAACAGTGACAAGGGAAAGAGGAATGAGTAAGGTGATCCAGAGATCTGAAATGATCTGAGTAATTAACACTGACACTTTGAGTTATAACAATGACCATGCACCCATCCACAAACAAAAACATGTGACTCTATTTATATAGCTTAAAGAAAATATAAAAATGCAATATGTTCAATAGTCAGAAACACAAAGATATATGTTCCTATGCATATTGTGTGTGTATGTTTGTTTTCGTGATCTATCTATGGTATCACCTCTCTCTGGACTGTCACCCAGTCCGGGGAGCACGTATCCGTTTTGGTCCTCCTCCCCCTCTGTGTCAGGGGAGGGGGTCTCAGACAGCACCCCTGACATGCTGTCCCTCTGGGACATGTAGGCACTGTCCTCCCGATGCCACTTCCTCTGCAGGCTGCCAGCCAAGTCCTCGCTCATCTCCAGCTCCACCAACGTGCCCCGCCCCTCTGAGCTCTCTGACACAGTGCGGGCAGAGTTGAGGCGAGAGCGAGATGCTGGCGGCCACACCATCTATATAGAGGTACAGGGGGTATAATGTCAAATGAGTGATCAACCCTTTAGGTTTGATATAGGCTGGAAGACTTTCAATAATACATGTGTTAGCATGTAAACGTTTTCAGTAGGTTTTCATGTATCTTTGTCATCTCTAGTGACTGACCTGAGAGTTATCCAGTCCTGGGTTCATGGGCAGGTATCCAGCCTGACTGCTGTGAACACCCTGAGGGGAATACAGGAATGGGACAGGACGGGATGGGAGTTAGAAAAACAACTTGGTGAACAAAAGGTTGTTTCGATCTGCCCATGTTATACATTGACGACGTGACCTGACCAGGACTATAGGCTAGAACTTGGATTTTCCTGGTCAGGTCACATGGTCCGGAAAAACTCCTGGCCCCATACAGTTTAAAATGTATACATCGAATATGCATCGGGAGAGATGCCTTATATGAGCCCTCACCCTGTGGCTTTCCATTCGTGAGAGTCGAGAAAGACTCCTGGCCTGTGACAGATAGAGAGGAGGTGTGGCCATGCCGTCCCCTAGCCTCTCCTCATCCTGGTCCTCCAGTCCCGCCTCTATGTGATCCAGTTCTGTAACTCGGTGGTGAGACTCGTCTGAGGGAGAGTCCGACGGGCTGCAGTCCCCCTGGTGAACAGAGGAAGATAAAGAAATAAACTTCAATCATCATCATCACTAACAACATCATTATTATTATCCTCATGAGCTGACATTTGGTGTGGATGAACAAGAGTGTGACTCGGGCAAACAGCACAGTCTTGGGACTGTATTGATTGGCATTTGGGAGTGGACTCCAAAAAACACATTCTTAGCAAACATTGATTTATATGGCTATCTCCCAGGTGTGGCATTCTGTCTTACCTTGATCACAAGGTACCGAGGCGGGTCCCTGGCCATTCTGGTAAACTCATTGGCCAGTTCCTTGAATGTGGGACGGACATTCTCGTCAATCATCCAGCCTGTAAATGATGATCATGCCATGTGAGTCCCATTTGAAAATGGTGTCAGTTGTTTGAACATTCTTTATATACTACACTTTCATAGCAAATCAAATGATTTCAATGCAATGTACTCTGACACATTTCACACAGATCTGATAGGAATTGAGGGTGAAGGAGAGAGGGTGGGCACTCACACTTGACCATGACCATGTAAACATCTATGGTACAGATGTGTGGCTGGGAGAGACGCTCGCCCTTCTCCAGCAGGTCAGGCACTTCCTGTGGACGCATCGTTGAGTAGGGCTCCGCCCCGTATGACATCATCTCCCACACGGTCACTCCTGCAAGATGGAGTAATATAATTGACATTCTAAAATCCTGGTAACTCAACATACACATAAGTACTTTCAAGTTACCGTTGATATAAAAGTCTATAAAAGCACACAAAACATACACACACACACAGTGACTCACCATAGCTCCAGACATCACTTTGATGTGTGTATCTGCGGAACAAGATGCTCTCCAGAGCCATCCATTTGATAGGTGTCTGTGGTGAGAGAGACAAGACAGGGAACTATGTCACCATGAGTTGCACCCAGTTCAAAGCCTGTGGCCACTGGGAAAAAACACCTATTAGTTAGTGTTCATGGCAACAATAGAAAACACGTAGAGAAACAGGCCATGTATGTAGTCAACATCTCACCTAACAGAAAATACACAGGCCATGTATGTAGTCAACATCTCACCTAACAGAAAATACACAGGCCATGTATGTAGTCAACATCTCACCTAACAGAAAATACACAGGCCATGTATGTAGTCAACATCTCACCTAACAGAAAATACACAGGCCATGTATGTAGTCAACATCTCACCTAACAGAAAATACACAGGCCATGTATGTAGTCAACATCTCACCTAACAGAAAATACACAGGCCATGTATGTAGTCAACATCTCACCTAACAGAAAATACACAGGCCATGTATGTAGTCAACATCTCACCTAACAGAAAATACACAGGCCATGTATGTAGTCAACATCTCACCTAACAGAAAATACACAGGCCATGTATGTAGTCAACATCTCACCTAACAGAAAATACACAGGCCATGTATGTAGTCAACATCTCACCTAACAGAAAATACACAGGCCATGTATGTAGTCAACATCTCACCTAACAGAAAAGATAACAGATGGTGCACAGGATGGTTTTTCCAGAAGAAGATAAATAGTAGGCTGAGACATTGTCCATGACAAGTTATTCCGGACCATGGGACCTAACCAAGAAGCCAACACACCTTGACCTCATTGTAGAAGTACTTCTTGTCGTCAGGGTATAGCAGGTCTGCGATGCCATAGTCAGAGATCTGGACCATGTAGTCACTTTTCAAGAGAACATTCCTGGCTGCCAGGTTTCTGTGGACCATCCTGTGTTCCTCCAAATAGTACATACCCTGACGTGGGAGAGGACACACACCTCGGTCACATAAACAATAACATGCACGCATACATACACACACACACACACACACACACACACACACACACACACACACACACACACACACACACACACACACACACACACACACACACACACACACACACACACACACACACACACACACACACACACACACACACACACACACACGGTATCTCACCTTGGCAATCTGCACACACCAGTTGAGCAGCCTCTGTGGGTCCAGGCTATCCCTGTAGTGCCTGATGTGCTCCAGTAAGGACCCCTGAGTGCTGAGCTGGGTGACCAGCTGGAGACTGGCACCTGGACAGACGCCTAAGAGCCTGACTATGTACTGGTGGTCCAAGCTACCCATCGCCAACATGTGCTGCAGGGGTTATTAGAAAAATCTGCATTAGTAAACAGAGTCAAGATAAGTGTTATCAGGTCAGTTATGATTTGAAGGGGAAGATGTTCTTGAGAATGGGTATGTGAGATATACACTACCGTTCAAAAGTTTGGGGTCACTTAGAAATGTCCTTCTTCTTGTCCATTAAAATAACATCAAATTGATCAGAAATACAGTGTAGACATTGTTAATGTTGTAAATGACTATTGTAGCTGGAAATGGCAGATTTTTAATGGAATATCTACATAGGCGTACAGAGGCCCATTATCAGCAACCATCACTCCTGTGTTCCAATGGTACGTTGTGTTAGCTAATCCAAGTTTATCATTTTAAAAGGCTAATTGATAATTAGAAAACCCTTTTGCAATTATGTTATCACAGCTGAAATCTGTTGTCCTGATTAAAGAAGAAATAAAACTGGCCTTCTTTAGTCTAGTTGAGTATCTGGCGCATCAGCATTTGTGTGTTCGATTACAGGCTCAAAAAGGCAAGAAACAAAGAACTTGCTTCTGAAACTCGGCAGTCTATTCTTGTTCTGAGAAATTATGGCTATTCCATGTGAGAAATTGGCAAGAAACTGAAGATCTCGTACAATGCGGTGTACTACTCCCTTCACAGAACAGTGCAAACTGCCTCTAACCAGAATAGAAAGAGGAGTGGGAGGACCCGGTGCACAACTGAGCAAGAGGACAAGTACATTAGATTGTCCAGTTTGAGAAACAGATGCCTCACAAGTCCTCAACTGGCAGCTTCATTAAATAGTACCCGCAAAACACCAGGCTCAATATCAACAGTGAAGTGGCGACTCCGGGATGCTGGTCTTCTAGGCAGAGTTGCAAAGAAAAAGGCATATCTCAGACTGGCCAATAAAAATAAAAGATTAAGATGGGCAAAAGAACACAGACACTGGACAGAGGAACTCTGCCTAGAAGGATAAACTTGGATTAGCTAACACAACGTGCCATTGGAACACAGGAGTGATGTTTGCTGATAATGGGCCTCTGTACGCCTATGTAGATATTCCATTAAAAAATCTGCCGTTTCCATCTACAATAGTCATTTACAACATTAACAATGTCTACACTGTATTTCTGATCAATTTGATGTTATTTTAATGACAAAAAATTAGCTTTTCTTTCAAAAACAAGGACATTTCTAAGTGACCCCAAACTTTTGAACGGTAGTGTATATATATTTTCTTACGTCTGTGATCTCATGGAAGGTCTGCCGCCCCGTTCGATCATGAATAGTCTTTATGGCCACGGGGATCTTTACTGAGTCTCCCTCAGGAATCCAAATGCCCTGAGAAAGGTGGAGGAAAAGACAGGGGGAGAGGGGTTACCTCACAATGAAACAAAGACAAGTAAGGTAAGAAGCACAATTTGGTAAATGGTAGAAAGGTGCATAGTGATGATGAAAATATGGGGTTTAAGAGGGCGACGGTTGATGTTGTAAGCACCTTGTGGATGGAGCCAAACACCCCGGTGCCCAGCAGCTTGATCTTACGGAGCTCTCTGACCTTCAGGATCCTCGCATGAACTTTGACCCCCTTCTCACCAGGGTCCAAGGGCTCTAAACTCTACAGACAAACACAAATGCACACAGTTAATATCAGGACATATCAAGACAATAACACACACAAACAGTGCTTTAAAAAAATCCTTATTTTCTCTCTCTCGCTCTCTCTCACTCACTCACTCACTCACTCACTCACTCACTCACTCACTCACTCACTCACTCACTCACTCACTCACTCACTCACTCACTCACTCACTCACTCACTCACTCACTCACTCACTCACTCACTCACTCACTCACTCACACACACACACACCCTCTCTCCCCTCCCCTTCCCACCTCTCCACTCGCCAGGTATCTCCTCATGGCTCTCTTGCGCCGGATTGCAAGACCTCGGCGGTACAGAACACTCATCACAAAGATAGAGATGCCCACTATCACCACTGCCAAAACTCCCAGAACAATGCCTATAATGGGTTGGCTGGAAAAAGACACAGGAAGAGGTATTAGCCAATCAGCAGCTGATATTCGGCAGCATTCGGATAGTATTTAGACCCCTTGACTTTTTCCACATTTTGCTATGTTAAAGACTTATTCTAGAGAGTATTTAAAAAATCTAATCAATGTACGCCATAATGACAAAGCGATAACAATTTTTGATGAAATGTTGGCAAATTCAATTGATTGGACATGATTTGGAAAGGCACCCACCTGTCTATATAAGTTCCCACAGTTGACAGTGCATGTCAGAGCAAAAACCAAGACATGAGGTTGAAGGAATTGTCTGTAGAGCTCCGAGACAGGATTGTGTCGAGGCACAGATATGGGGAAGGGTACCAAACATTTCGGCAGCATTGAAGGTCCCCAAGAACACAGTGGCCTCCATCATTCTTAAATGGAAGAAGTTTGGAACCACCAAGACTCTTCCTAGAGCTGGCCACCCGGCCAAACTGAGCAATCAGGGGAGAAGGGCCTTGGTCAGGAAGATGACCAAGAACACGACGGTCATTCTGACAGAGCTCCAGAGTTCCTCTGTTTAGATGGGAGAACCTTCCAGAAGGAGAACCATCTCTGCAGAACTCCACCAATCAGGCCTTTATAGTAGTGGCCAGACGGAAGCCACTCCTCAGTAAAAGGACTCTCGGAACATGAGAAACAAGATTCTCTGGTCTGATGAAACCAAGATCAAACTCTTTGGCTTGAATGCCAAGCGTTACGTCTGGAGGAAACCTGGCACCATCCCTACGGTGATGAATGGTGGTGGCAGCATCATGCTGTGGGGATGTTTTTCAGTGGCAGAGACTGGGAGACTAATCAGGATCAAGGGAAAGATGAACAGAGCAAAGTAGAGAGAGACCTCCTTGAGAAAAACCTGCTCCAGAGCACTCAGGATCTCAGACTGGGACGAAGGTTCACCTTCCAACAGGACAACAACACTAAGCACACAGCCAAGATAATGCAGGAGTGGCTTCGGGACAAGTCTCTGAATGTCTTTGAGTGGCCCAGCAAGAGCCTGGACTTGAACCTGATCAAACATCTCTGGAGAGACCTTAAAGTAGCTGTGCAGCAACGCTCTCCATCCAACCTGACAGAGCTTGAGAGGATTTGCAGAGACGAATGGGAGAAACTCCCCAAATACAGGTATGCCAAGCTTGTAGCGTCATACCCAAGAAGACTCGAGGATGTAATTGCTGCCAAAGATGCTTCGACAAAGCACTGTGTAAAGGGTCTGAATACTTACAGTACCAGTCAGAAGTTTGGATACACTTACTCATTCAAGGGTTTTTCTTTATTTTTACTATTTTCTACATTGGAGAATAATAGTAAAGCCATCAACACTATGAAATAACACATATGGAATCGTGTAGTAACTAAAAAAGTGTTAAACAAATCAAAACATATTTTATATCTGAGATTCTTCAAAGTAGCCACCCTTTGCCTTGATGACAGCTTTGCACACTCTTGGCATTCTCTCAACCAGCTTCATGAGGTAGTCACCTGGAATGCATTTCAATTAACAGGTGTGCCTTGTTTAAAGTTAATTTGTGGAATTTATTTCCTTCTTAATGAGTTTGATCCAATCAGTTGTGTTGTGACAAGGTAGGGATGGTATACAGAAGATAGTCTTATTTTTTGTAAAAGACCAAGTCCATATTATGGCAAGAACAGCTCAAATAAGCAAAGACAAACGACAGTCCATCATTACTTTAAGATTTGTAGGTCAGTCAATTTGGAAAATTTCCATAACTTTGAAAGTTTCTTCAAGTGCAGTCGCAAAAACCATCACGCCCTATGATGAAACTGTCTCTTACAAGGATTACCACAGGAAAGGAAGACCCAGAGTTACCTCCGCTGCAGAGGATAAGTTCATTACAGTTACCAGCCTCAGAAATTGCAGCCCAAATAAATGCTTCACAGAGTTCAAGTGACAGACACATCTCAACATCAACTGCTCAGAGGAGACTGTGTGAATGAGTTCTTCAAGGTCAAATTTTTGTAAATAAAATACTACTAAAGGACACCAATAGGAAGAAGAGACTTGCTTGGGCCAAGATTCACGAGCAATGGACATTAGACCGGTGGAAATCTGTCCTTTGGTCTGATGAGTCCAAATTTGGGATATTTGGTTCCAACTGCTGTGTCTTTGTGAGATGCAGAGTAGGTGAACGGATGATCTCCGCATGTGCGGTTCCCACTGTGAAGCATGGAGGAGGAGGTGTGATGGTGTGGGGGTGCTTTGCAAGTGACATTGTCAGTGATTTATTTAGAATTCAAGGTAAACTTAACCAGCATGGCTATCAGAGCATTCTACAGCGATACACCACCCATCCGGTTTACGCTTAGTGGGACTATCATTTGTTTTTCAACAGGACAATGACAAAACACACCTCCAGGCTGTGTAAGGGCTATTTGACCAAGAAGGAGAGTGATTGAGTGCTGCGTCACATGATCTGGCCTCCACATGTCTTCACTATTATTCTAAAATGTAGAAAATAGTTCAAATAAAGAAAAACCCTTGAATGAGCAGGTGTGTCCAAATGTTTGACTGGTACTGTATGTAAATGTGATATTTCAGTTTTTGCTTTGTCATTATAGGTTATAGTGTTAGATTGATGAGGGGGGAAAACTATTTGATCAATTTTAGATCAAGGCTGTACCTTAACAAAATGTGGAAAAAGTCAAGGGGTCTGAATATTTTCCGAATGCACCGTACGATAATGAAGATTGCTGTGTTCTAGACTAGAGAACACAGAACACACTTTAATTGTCATTACATTGAGGAGATATCAGGTTGTCAGTCACAGGTGGAGAAAAGACAGAGGCTCCACTCACCTAGTGGTTATTCTGGACGAGTCCAAACAGTCCCCAATGCCTGGCCCTGAGCAACTGAAAACACAGAACAGAGAGATATTTAACACGCACGCACGCACGCACACACACACACACACACCCCTCCCCCATTCTCTGACTCGTTTCTCACCTCTGGGTGCAGTTGAGGTGGCAGGGCTCACAGCGTCTCTGCTGGTTGGGGTATTTAAAGATGAGACCCTTCTCCCCCATCACTCCCTCAGGGCATGAAGACACACAGTGGGGACCGTCCCTCAGACTGGCACACACCACACACTTATTAGCTCCCTGCAGAGAGACAGAGAGGGAGAGAGAGGACAATTTCCATCTAACTGTGGTCCAGAATATCATCCACAAGGTGGCAGTAAAACGCTACATTTCAGATAGTCCTAACAATTTTGAGAGACACTTTTCAACTGATCACTCTGAGCTTATGTCTTTTTATGATGCATTGAGAGATATGGTCAGAGGTGTGCATACCGGTCCTGTGCAGGTGAGCTGTCCCTCCTGGACCTCACACTCTGAGTGACAGGGCATACACTCGCCCTTTGGACCTGCAAACTCACGCCCCTCCCTGGAGAAAAACATAGAGATTGAGATTGAAAAAGAGGTTGAACATAGTCACACACACACATTGAGACATACTGACAAATCTACATTATAATAAAGATACATTGTTTTGACTGACTACTGACCCAGTGAGAAATCTGCACTGATGGACACAGGTTCCTCCTCGGTTGTAGTTCTTACAGGACATACACTGGTCCGGACCAGGACCCCAACACCCCTCCAACGAACACAGTGGGTCACACATGTGCCCCTCCTCAACTACACACACACACAAACAGAAACATATGCAAAAAACTATTAGTACTTTACTAGTTTACCCGCCATATTCACTCAATGATTTTGAGATTTCACTCAGTCTCTCTCCTCAGTCCCCCTGTCTCACCACACTGGCTCTGGAGACGATTCTCCTTGATGTCAATGTTCTTCTGGCGGCGCTGTGGGCGGGAGCTGCTGCTGAAGAGGCGTGTCCAGTTGACGGTGTGGTGGTAGCACAGCTTCTTGTTTCCTGTGATGTAGACGCCGCCGTCGTTGATCCTCCGCAGCGAGCGCAGCCCCAGAGATGTCAGGGACGGGATGCGCATCACCAGCAGGGAGTAGCCCCTGAACAAGAGGGAGGAGGGAATAACGCAGGAGGAGGAAGATGGGCAGGGCAGAGGGGTAGAGAGGCAGTGAGATGACAGGAAGGGAGAGTGGGTCAAAGGTGAGGGAGCAGAGAGAGGAGAACCATCAGGGTGGAGGGAATGGAGGATACTTCAGACAAAATATGTACAAATGTATACTGGTGCTGGGAACATCAAGTCAGGACAGATAAAAAAATGAATTGCGCAATCGGCATTGCTGCTCCCAAACACTAATTGTCTACATGCAGACAGAAAAGATGTATGTTGCTATGTAGGGAATGCATATGTCATTGTCTTTGAGATTAGTTTCATCAATAACACCTATTCACCCAGTGACTCCCAGTACCCAACTCTTCACTTATACGTAGACGTGTCTATGGTCATATGGTATGATCAAGTTCAAAATACAATCATGAGGATAGTGGTTACCTTATACCTCAACACAAATCCCTCACCCACCACCACCACCAACTGAGACACTTCCCATACAGTTCAAGACACAACACATAACCAATTCTGAGTAAAATGTTGCTTAGCATAGTCACAGGTGATAAGGAGGAAATTGTGTAAGTATGATGTCATATCAGGAAGATTAGTAAAACAGCTGTCACAAACACTACTGTACCTTTTAGAGCGCCCTCTGATGGGACAAACAAGACAGAGAGAGAGACAGAAGAGACAGAGAGACAGAGAGAGGAAAACAGAAGAGACAGAGAGACAGAAGAGACAGAGAGACAGAAGAGACAGAGAGAGAGGAGAACAGAGTAGAGAATGAGAAAAGGGATGAAAGAGGATGAGAGAAAGTGGTGACAAGACACACAAGACACAACAGGTCTACAATGCAGTTGAACACAGATGGAAATGGTGATGGGTTCAGTGTACACATACTGTAGAATGTGAACAAGATATTTCTTCTTTCCTTAGTGCAGAGAGACAGAGACACAAGTATAGTGTCAGACAGTGAGGGAAACAGACAGACAGATCGTCACCTGTAAAGAGTTCTTCCTTGTATGGTTGTCAAGTTGGAGAACACTGACAGGTCTGTCAGAGTTTCCGGCCATGACTGGATACTCAGAATGTCTGGCAACCGGAGAAGGTGTGTTACAAACACAGAACACCATACAAACACACCACTAAACTGACACTTGCACTTGAAACTTCAACACACACACACATTCATACACACACATACTTGTGATCTCTCGCACAGTTCTGAAGATCTTCAGTTTCTCTGGGTCCAAAGCTGTGATGTTGTTGTAGGGATCACTGTGTATAGAAGATCAACCAACAGAGAAGTAGTGAGGACCAACGAAAAGGGAACAAGTTGACATTACTGTGTCATTTTGAATATACAGATGTAGGATCTTCATTTGAGCCAGTTTGCTACAGCAGGAAAATGAGCCTGCAGAAACAGGACTTGTGAATTATTATCTGGATTATAATTAATGGCATTTTTTTGTAGGGGATGATACATTTTTCATTAGGGCAAATCAAGTCTGACATTTTAAAGTGGAAATTAGAAACCTTAGAAGCCTTTTTTAGCCTTGAATAGACTACAAGTTTGCATTTCGTACTGTGCAGGAAAATTCTCAGCAACAAATCTTAATCAAATTAAGATCCTGCATCTGTACATTGAGTGTATAAAACATTAGGAACACCTGCTCTTTATGAAATAGACTGACCAGGTGAATTCCCTTCAATCAGTGTAGATGAAGGGAGGAGACAGGTTAAAGATGGATTTTAAAGCCTTGAGACACTTAAGACATGGATGGTGTGTGTGCCATTCAGAGGGTGAATCGGCAAAACAAAATATTGAAGTGCCTTTGAATGGGTTATGGTAGTAGGTGCCAGGCGCACCGGTTTGAGTGTGTCAAGAACTGCAATGCTGGTGCTAGCTGTGCCACTAGAGATTCTGGGTTTGAGTCCAGGTTCTGTCGCAGTCGGCCGCGACCGGGATACCCATTGGGCAGTGCACAATTGGCCCAGCGTCATCCGAGTTATGGGAGGGTTTGGCCGGCAGGGTTGTCCTTGTCCCATCGAGCACTAGCGACTCCAGCGGCGGACCAATGTTCCTCCGACACATTGGTGCGGCTGGCTTCCGGGTTAAGTGGGCATTGGTTGGGTTGTGCTTCTGAGGACGCACGACTCTCGACCTTCGCCTTTCCCGAGTCTGTACGGGAGTTGCAGCGATGAGACAAGACTGTAACTACCAATTGGATACCACGAAATTAGGGAGAAAAAGGGGTAAAAGTAACAACAAAAAAACAACAACAAATAAATTTATTTTTAAAAAGAACTGCAACGCTGCTGGGTTTTTCACGCCCAACAGTTTCCCATGTCAGTTTCCCATATCAAGAATGGTCCACCACTCAAAGAACATCCAGCCAACTTGATACAACTGTGGGAAGCATTGGAGTCAACATGCATCCCTGTGGAACACCTTCGACCCCTTATAGAATCCATGTTTCGACGAATTGAGGCTGTTCTGAAGGAAAAGGGGGGTGCAACTCAATATTAGGAAGGTGTCGATTTTTGAAGGTGTTTAAAAATTTAAAAAATTGATAGAGGTGAAAGGTAGGGGAGAGAGTGCTGAAAGCATATTGGGCCAGATTGGAAACTATACTGGCAGCGGTACATTGTACATGTGCTCCAGCTGCAGTGTCTTAGATCATTAAACCACCTCAGGTCATGCCATTTTGATAGGACATTGCAACTGTCACTCACCCTTTGATCCCGGTGACCAGAAAGTGCAGGCTGCCCTGGATCTTGGTGCAGTTGATGAAACTGTCAATGTTCTGAGAGTCCACTGTCTGTCTGGAGGCTGTGCCTGTTCCTCGACAAGCTAAAGAGGAGAGGAGAGGAGAGGAGAGGAGAGGAGAGGAGAGGAGAGGAGAGGAGAGGAGAGGAGAGGAGAGGAGAGGAGAGGAGAGGAAATAATTAATAAAGCCCAAGTTTCACTACATGAGTGAAAAGGACAGGTTGCTGGAGTAGAGGACACTACAGATCTATGATATTTGATGGGTGTATGTGTGGACACTGGACAGGCAGGTACCTTTGGGACAGAGGCCTCCACAGGGCTCACATCTCTTCACTCCTTTCTTCTCCACCTCCGTCTTATAAGGGGGGCAGCTGCTCACACACGAGCTCCCGTCCACCACAAAATTAGCTGTGGAAGAATGAGAGACAGAGAAAGAGTGGGGCAGAGGGACAGACAAATCATTAGAATCCATAGGAAAATACACAGGGAGATTGGACCATGCTAGAAATTGATAGATTGAATGTCGTCATGATGGTCATGATTAGGACCAGGAGTTGACCGGTGAGGTGTAGTGGATAGAGCATGCTGTGTGTGGACTCACTGGGGCACTGGGCCACGCAGATGGAGCCGTACTGGTACTTGGCGCTGGGGTTGGGCTCCAGTTTGAAGGTGTGCTTGTTGTAGATGAGGGTCTGGGGACACTGCGGCACACAGGAGCCTGAGTTGTTGAAGTTGCGGCAGGCCTGGATAGAGAAAATACAGTTATGCATTGCTTAGTAGTATAGGTTTAACCTATTCATTTCTATTCAATGACTATCAAAACTTCTGGTAACACTTCTTTGCAGTATGCTTGTGTGTATAGAAAACTCACAAAGCAGTCTGTGTCCAGGGGTCCGGTGCAGCCTCCTGCACACTCCATATGACAGCACTCACTGGGACTCCTCCCAAAGCAGCGGCCATTACACTGAGGGGCACACACTGTCTTCGTCACTGAGGGGGAGAGAGAGAGACAGAGAGAGAGAGAGAACACTTTGAGCCAAGCGATCTGACTGAGCTGGGTTGTATGCGACAGAGGGGTTATCTAGTGTTGCAAGACAATGAGAAGGAGGTGACTAACAGATCTGGCAGGTGTCATTCCTGGACCCCCAACATGGACCTGCGCATGCCTCATCACATGGCTCTGAAAAACAACATGTCAGAAATGTTAGAAAACGTAGAAGCTACATTATACAAGAACACAGATCCTAGCCATTTAACATAAAAGTTATCCGTACTGTAGCAGTCCCACCACTAATCTGAATACATAAACATGACAATTGACTTCTGCGAGTCCTACCATGTACCTCCCACTGTACGGCTGAGCTGGGTTGTACTCACGTTCAGGCCCGTTCTCGTTGATGATGACCTCAGAGGCTCCATCCTTCACTATGTCCAGCCAGTTCACCTGAGGGGTGTAGCTCAGGAACTTATTCTGAATGATCTGCACCCCTCCCTCCAGGATCTCTGTGGAACACACACACACACACACACACAAAAAGGAGGACAAACAATTAGTTTACTGTTTCCAGTCAAGATAATTGCCATAACAGGCCAGAACCCATTGGTGAGTAACCACATCAAAACTGACACAAGTCTGTATTTCTCTCTCACCCTATTGTGCCGTCTCTCACCTCTCATGTTACACTGACTGTTGGGTACATAGTAAAGGGCATTTCAACAGGGACTTCCAATAAAGACATCTACTCATATTGTACCTGACATAAACAATAACATGCACGCACACACACACACACGCACGCACGCACGCACGCACGCACGCACGCACGCACGCACGCACGCACGCACGCACGCACGCACGCACACACACACACACACACACACACACACACACACACACACACACACAAACAAACAAACAAACCTCCTTAAACCCTACTGTACTGTATCCATGCCAACAAGGGGTGTGGTTGTACTATGTGGGTGTGGGAGTGCCAACAGTAACATGCAACCAGGCTCTCTTTTCTTTATGTCCAGCCTCCCACGCGCAGCCATACTACAACTCTAGAGAGGGAGGGTTGTAGTAACATGCCTGCCATTTGTCACTGACACTTTGATGGGACGGGAGCATAAGGTTAACTACTGAAGCTGGCATGGTAGTTGACATGTGGACCATGATAACCATAGTGTTGTTTATGATGATGATGTGTATCACTTAAAGACTTATCTTCATCTCCATTAACATGTTTTTGAATGTGTGTGTGTGTGTGTGTGTGTGTGTGTGTGTGTGTGTGTGTGCGTGCGTGCGTGCGTGCGTGCGTGCGTGCGTGCGTGCGTGCGTGCGTGCGTGCGTGTACCTGTGAGGTGTGTGAGGCCCAGCTCCTCCAGTCCGTGTTGGCCGTCCTTCTGGTAGTTGACGAGGACAGCCAGAGCAAAGCGCTCCTCGAACAGAGTGGTGCCTCTGATGATACGGAGCTGGTCCAGCGGCAACCGACTGAACTGGTTAATGGCTATGAGGATGTAGCCTGTCACTTCTCTGATAGACTACAGGGGAGGAGAGAGGTCAGGGAAGAGGGAAAGAGTCAACAAAAAAGTTTTATTCCAAAGTGCAGTAAACTCCCACTGACATCCGTTCTTCTTGCTAACGTGCAATCATTGGAAAATAAAATTGATGACCTACGATTAAGATTATCCTACCAACAGGACATTAAAAACGGTAACATCTTATGTTTCACCGAGACATTGCTGAATGACGATACGGACAATATAGAGGAAGCAGGATTTCCCATACACCGGCATTACAGAGACGCTACCTCTGGTAAGACGAGGGGTGGAAGTGTGTGTCTATTTGTCAATAACAGCTGGTGCGCGATGTCTAATATTAAAGAAGTCTCGAGGTATTGCTCGCCTGAGGTAGAGTATCTTATGAAAAGCTGAAGACCACACTATCCACCAAGAGAGTTCTCATCTATATTATTCGTAGCAATCTATTTACCACCACAGAACGAAGCTGGCACTAAGACCGCTCTCAACCAACTCTATAAGGCCATAAACAAAGAAGAAAATGCTCACCCAGAAGCGGCACTCCTAGTGGCCGGGGACTTTAATGCAGGCAAACTTAAATCAGTTTTACCAAATTCTAACCAGCATGTCACATGTGGAACCAGAGAAAAAAAAATCCTAGACCACCTTTACTCCACACACAGAGATCCATACAAAGCTATCCCCCGCCCTCCATTTGGCAAATCTGACCATAATTCTATCCTTCTGATTCCTGCTTACAAGCAAAAACTAGAGCAGGAAGTACCAGTGACTCGCTCAATACGGAAGTGGTCAGATGACGCGGATGCTACACTACATGTCTGTTTTACTAGCACAGACTGGAATATGTTCCGGGATTCATCCAATGGCATTGAGGAGTACACCACCTCAGTTATCGGCTTCATCAATAAGTGCATCGACGACGTCGTCCCCACAGTGACTGTATGTACATATCCCAACCAGAATCCATGGATTACAGGCAACATCCGCATCGAGCTAAAGGCTAGAGCTGCCGCTTTCAAGGAGCGGGAGACTAATCCGGACGCTTATAAGAAATCCCATTATGCCCTCAGATGAACCATCAAACAAGCAAAGCGTCAATACAGAATTAAGATTGAATCCTACTACACCGGCTCTGACGCTCGTCGGATGTGGCAGGGCTTGAAAACTAATACGGACTACAAAGGGAAACCCAGACGCGAGCTGCCCAGTGACGCGAGCCTACCAGACGAGCGAAATGTATTTTATGCTTGCTTCAAGGCAAGCAACACCGAAGCATGCACGAGAGCACCAGCTGTTCTGGATGACTGTGTGATAACACTCTCGGTAGCCGATGTGAACAAAACCTTTAAACAGGTCAACATTCACAAAGTCGCTGGGCCAGACAGATTACGAGGACGTGTAGTCAAAGCATGCGCGGACCAATTGTCAAGTGTCTTCACTGACATTTTCAACCTCTCCCTGACCGAGTCTGTAATACCTACATGTTTCAAGCAGACCACCATAGTCCCTGAGCCAAAGAAAGCGAAGGTAACCTGCCTAAATGATTACCGCTCTGTGGCACTCACGTCGGTAGCCATGAAGTGCTTTGAAAGGCTGGTCATGCCTCACATCAACAGCATCCTCCCAGACACCCTAGATACACTCCAATTCGCATACCGCCCCAACAGATCCATAGATGACGCAATCTCATTCGCACTCCACACTGCCCTTTCCCACCTGGACAAAAGGAACACCTATGTGAGAATGCTGTTCATTGGCTACAGCTCATCGTTCAACACCATAGTGCCAACGAAGCTCATCACTAAGCTAAGGACTCTGGGACTAAACACCTCCCTCTGCAACTGGATCCTGGACTTCCTGATGGGCCGCTCCCAGGTGGTAAGAGTAGGCAACAACACGTCTGCCACACTGATCCTTAACACTGGGGCCCCTCAGGGGTGTGTACTTAGTCCCCTCCTGTATTCCCTGTTCACCCACGACTGCGTGGTCAAACACGACTCCAACACATCATTAAGTTTGCTGACGACACAACAGTGGTAGGCCTGATCACTGACAACGATGAGACAGCCTATAGGGAGGAGGTCAGAGAACTGGCAGTGTGGTGCCTCTCCCTCAGTGTGAGCAAGACAAAGGAGCTGATCGTGGACTACAGGAAAAGGCAGGCCGAACAGGCCCCCATTAACATCGACCGGGCTGTAGTGGAGCGGGTTGAGAGTTTCAAGTTCCTTGGTGTCCACATCACCAACAAACTATCATGGTCCAACATACCAAGACAGTCGTGAAGAGGGCACGACAAAACCTTTTCCCCCTTAGGAGACTGAAACGATTTGGCATGGGTCCACAGATCCTCAAAAGGTTCTACAGCTGCACCATTGAGAGCATCCTGACCGGTTGCATTACCGCCTGGTATGGCAACTGCTCGGCATCTGACCGTAAGGCGCTACAGAGGGTAGTGCGATTGGCCCAGTACATCACTGAGGCAAAGCTTCCTGCCATCCAGGACCTATATAATAGGCAGTGTCAGAGGGAAGCCCATAAAATTGTCAGAGACTCCAGTCACACAAGTTATAGACTGTTTTCTCTGCTACTGCACGGCAAGTGGTACCGGAGTGCCAAGTCTAGGACCAAAAGGCTCCTCAACAGCTTCTACCCCCAAGCCATAAGACTGCTGAACAATTTAAAAAATCGCCACCGTACAATTTACATTGACCCCCTCTCCCTTTTGTACACTGCTGCAACTCGCTATTTATTATCTATGCATAGTCACTTCATCCCCACCTACATATACAAATTACCTCAACTAACCTGTACCCCCGCACACCGACTCGGTACCGGTGCCCCCTGTATATAGCCTCGTTATTGTTATTATTTTTGTGTTGCTTTTAATTATTACTTTTTACTTTCGTCTACTTGGTAAATATTTTCTTAACTCTTCTTGAACTGCACTGTTGGTTAAGAGCTTGTAAGTGAGCATTTCACGGTAAAGTCTACACTTGTTGTATTTGGCGCATGTGACAAATAAAGTTTGATTTGATTTGAAATTTCGAACTTTCACCGTATGTATTCTACTATTCTACCTCTCAACAGTAAGTTGAGATCCCGCTTAGCGGCCGGAGGCCCTAAGCAATTGCCTATATCGCTTATGCCTGGGGCCGGCCCTGGACTAAGGTTATAGACTGGAATGTAAGGTGACTCATTTTGTACAGGAGACAGTGACATTATCCACAGGAGACACACACTGATAAGAGCTCTGAGTAGTTCTCTGTGCAGCAAAGGGAAGTCTGTGGCCTGACATGTCTGATTGTGTGTTTAGTGTTGTCAGCAGTGGTGGAAAAAGTACCCAATTGTCATACTTGAGTAAAAGTAAAGATGCCTTAATAGAAAATGACTCAAGTAAAGTAAGTCACCCAATAAAATAGTACTTGAGTAAAATTCTAAAAGTATTTGGTTTAAAGATACTTAATTATCAAAAGTAAATGTAATTGCTAAAATATAATTAAGTATCAAATGTAAAAGTACAAGTATAAATGATTTAAAACTCTTTATTTGAGCAATTACAATTTTCTTGTTTTTTTTTATTTATGGATAGCTAGGGGCACACTCCAACACTCAGACATCATTCACAAATGAAGCATTTGTGTTTAGTGAGTCCGACAGACAAGAGGCAGTTGGGATGAACAGGGATGTTCTCTTGAGTGTGTGAATTTGACCATTGTCCTGTCCTGCTAAGCATTCAAAATGTAACAAGTACTTTTGGGTGTCGGGGAAAATGTTCAAAGTATATAATTTTCTTTAGGAATGTAGTGAAGTAAAAGTAAAAGTTGTCAAAAATATAAATAGTAAAGTAAAGTACAGATACCCCAAGCACCTACTTAAGTAGTACTTTCAAGTATTTTTACTTAAGTACTTTACACCACTGGTTGTCAGGAAAATAGACTGGCACTATATATAGACTTCTGTTGAACTGGACTAAATTATACATACACTCCTGATGCAAGAAACACACACACACACACACACACACACACACACACACACACACACACACACACACACACACACACACACACACACACACACACACACACACACACACACACACACACACACACACACACCTGTTGCCATTCATCCACCTGTTCATCCCCTCACCTGTAGAAAAGTGAAATCCCTCCAATGTTCCATCATGGTTATCTCCAGGTTGCCCATGACAATCTCACAGCCGCTGTACATATCCTTCATCAGTGTGTACTGCGTCTGTGAACTTCCTGTCACGCTCAGTGCGTTCTGGGTGCCGGAGCATATCACTGCGGGGAAAGAAAGGCAAAAGATAGTTCTTCAGTTTTAAGGATTTCACTTCAAAACTCTAGCCTAAGTTGTTGTCAGTACTGATCCATTTTGTGTAGTTTTGATGTAATACATCAGCTCACAACATACATTCAAACTCTGACTAATACATACTGTAATAACTGTCAGTGGTAGGAATAATAATTCATTGGTTTATGCTCATTTCTCATGCCCTTTAGCTTTGCATGCTAACGGCCAGAATGGATACATGTGATGTGAAATAGGCTGAGGCCAGTGCTACATTCAATACAGTAACTGACTGTCTCTGGGGCAGACATACTGGGCCTTTCTTACTGTGGACTGTAGGAGTCCAGTCCCTTTCCATGTCATTGGGACAGAGAGACTGTTTTGCTATTCAAATCTCAGCCAGATGTCCAAAGAGAGAGAAAGAGAAAGGGAAAGAGGAAGGAAGAGAGGCTAACTCTGTATAATAACTTGTTTGTTTTTTTATTTCCAGTTGCTGTTCGATGAATATGTTTCCCTATATACCAATAGGTAATTTATTCACAGATTGAAAGGTAGCTAAGAACAAGCTATACTGTGTTGGATCTGATGGGACGTTGAACTGCACACAGGCCTGCTTGTGACTACCCTAAAGAGATAGACCATGTTTATAACGAAACAGGATGAGTCCCAAATGCAGACACAGGAGGCAGAGGGTTTGACTCTCTGGTATTTATTAATAGACAAGGGGCAGGCAAAAGGCAGGTCGAGGACAAGCAATAGTTCGTAAACCAGGTCAGAGCCAGATGGGTACAGGACGGCAGGCGGGCTCAGAGTCAGGGCAGGCAGAAAAGGTCGGAACCGGGAGGACTAGAAAAACAGGAGTACAGAAAAACACGCTGGTAGGCTTGACGAGACAAGACGAACTGGCAACAGACAAACAGAAACCACCGGTATAAATACACAGGGAGACACCTGGTGGTGTACAAATGGGAGACACCTGGTGGGGGATGGACACAAGCATAAGACAGGTGAAACAGATCAGGGTGTGACAGCATCCCCACCTCTAGGGGCGCCACCTGGCGTCCTACCCGGGCGCATGCCTGGTTGACCGGGATGCTGGCGGTAAAAGTCAGCGATGAGGGCCAGGTCCAGGATGTTCTTAGCGGGGACCCAGCACCTCTTCTCCGGGCCATTACCCTCCCAGTCAACCAGGTTCTGGAAACCCCTGCCCGAAGTTGAACACTCAGGAGGCGTCTCACCTTGTATGCCGGAAGGCCATCAATGAGATGGGCGGGGGGGGGGGGGGGGGTCTGGAAACAGGAGACATAGGGCTGTGAGACAGAGGTTTAATCTTAGACACATGAAATGTGGGATGTATACGGAGGGTGCGGGGCAACAGAAGACGAACAGCAGTGGGACTAAGGATTTAAGAGATGGGAAAGGGGCCGATAAAGCGGGGGGAAAGTTTATGGGATTCCACTCTGAGGGGCAGATCCCGAGTGGAGAGCCATACCCTCTGCCCAAGACTGGGGTCCGGTGGTGATCCGCCTGTCGCCGATACCTGGAGGTGGTCTTAAGAAGAGCGGACCGGGCTCTCTTCCAGATATGCCGACAGCGACGGACGAACATCTGGGTTGAGGGCATGCTGACCTCTTCCTCTTGCTCTGGGAAGAGCGGAGGCTAGTAACCCAGGGAACACTCGAAAGGCGAGAGCCCAGTGGCCGAGCAGGGTATGATGTTCCACCCACACGAGTTGCTGGCTCCAGGTGGTGGGATTGGCCGAGACGAGTCACTGAAGTGTCGTCTCCAGGTCCTGTTTGGCACGCTCTGACTGGCCGTTGGACTGAGGACAGGCTGGCCGACGACCCAATGAGGGTGCAGAACGCCTTCCAGAATCGTGACGGAAACTGAGGACCACGATCGGAGACCATGTCAACAGGAAGTCTATAGATTAGGCACTGTGCAGGCGGCGACCGCTGTAGGATGAAACGTTATTGGATGAAAGCCAGGGTCCGTCGGGAGCCGAGATGACAGGTAAGCTTCGAGGAATGGGCCCATTCAGGACCGGGCCGAATCAGGGACGAACATCCGGTTAGCCATGCCCCCTGCCTGGTGCACCTTGTGGACCAGGCTCTTGATTCACGAGACAAGTGTAGCAGTGAGACAGGAGGTAGGGAGGATGATCTCTGGGTCTGATTGTATAGCCGCAGAACTGTACAGGCGGGAGAGAGCATCAGGCTTAACATTCTTGGACCCAGGGCGGTAGGTGATGGTAAAGTTAAACCAAGTGAATAACAGAGCCCAACGAGCCTGTCTAGAGTTGAGGCGTTTGGCGATGCGGACATATTCAAGATTCTTAGGGTCGGTCCAAACTAAGAATGGCATTAAGCCAATGCTTCCACTCCTCCAGCGCCATCTTGACTGCAAGAAGCTCTCGATTACCAATGTCATAGTTCCTCTCAGCAGAATTCAGGCGATGAGAAAGGAAAGCGCAGGGGTGCAACTTTTGGTCCTGTGCCGAACGTTGGGACAGAACGACCCCCACTCCAACATCCGAGGCTTCAACCTCCACCACGAACTGATGGGATGAGTCCGGATGGATGAGGATGGGCTGTGGTGAAACGATGCTTGAGATCCAAAACCCAGTGTCAGCAGCTGGGGACCATGTGAACGGCACCTTAGAAGAAGTGAGTGCAGAAAGGGGAGAAGCCAGGGTGCTGAAGCCAGGGTGCTGTAGCCCCGAATGAAGTGCCGTCCAGTGCTCTGGCGTCCATGGGAACGTAGAGGAGTTGTGTGGCGATACGCAGCTCAGATACTAGAGTAGCGTCCATGAAGCTCTCGTCAGCCCCAGAGTCAATGAGCATCCGGAGAGATTTAGACCGGTCACCCCACAGCAAGATAACATGGAAAGGAGTACGAGTAATAGGAGTTAGAAGACTCCCAGTATGGCCCACCAGCGTACTCGTACCTACTGATGAGCCTGGTATTTTACTGGACAGGTGGATATGTAACGCCCTGTAGCACCACAATACAACTGCAACTGTTGTAGCTCATCCTGCGTAATCATACGATAGGCGACAATCTTGCCCTGCCCAGTTGCATAGGCTCTGGAGTAAACGAGTTGCCCGTCCCTGATGATTTCCGAGGGGGCTCGGGTGACATCGGATCCTCTCGGGAATGCAGGCGTCGGGGACATCCGTGTTCCTTCGGAGGAGAGAAAGCAGCCGTGGAAGAGCGAGTGTGGACGAGAACAGACCTCCTCTCCCTCCTGCATTCCCATAGGCGCCCAACAATCCTTATGGTTAAGGCTATGAGGGAGTTGAGGTCCAAGGGTAACACCCGAGCTGCGAGCTCGTCTTTAATCTCCTCCGATAATCCATGAAGGAAGGTGTCAAACAGGGACTCCGGGTTCCAGGCACTCTCGGCAGCCAACGTGCGAAAGTCTACCACGTAGTCTGCCACACTACAGGAGTCTTGACGTAGTAGAAGTAGCTTTCGGGTCACCTCTCCCGGTCAACGGAGAATCGAACACCTTCCTCACATCCGCCACAAAATCCTGCAGACGAAGGCAAATAGTGGATTGTTGCTCCCAAACCACTGTGCGCTGTTCCAGACATCAGTGTTATGAGATACGCTTTCTTCGAACGATCTGAAGGAAACGAAGAGGGCTGCAGCTCAAAGATGAGGGAGCACTGAGAAAGAAACGCCTGGCAGGTTCCAGGATCCCCAGCATAGCGCTCCAGATGAGGTAAGCGGGTTCTTGGGAAGCCGGGGTAGGCTAGACAAAAATCACCACTGGTAGGGGGATTACTGAGCATCTGGGAGGTCTCCGTTGTGGCATGCTGCCTGATAGATAGTCCACGGAATTGCTCCAGTAATGATTTGAAGCCCTGGTCATGGCGTTCCGCCAAAGTATGGAGTCCATCCATAAGATTCTGGAGTAGATCCTCATGTCTTCCAATGGTGGCTCCATGCAGGGAGACAGTGTTGCGGAGCTGGTCTGAGTCTGCTGGGTCCGTCATGGCCAGTTCGTACTATAACGAGGGACAGGAGGCAGATGGTTTGAGTCTCTGGTATTTATTAATAGACAAGGGGCAGGAAAGAGGCAGGTCGAGGACAGGCAGAAGTTTGTAAACCAGGTCAGAGTCAGATGGGTACAGAACGGCAGGCAGGCTCGAGGTCAGGGCAGGCAGAATGGTATGGCAGGCGGGCTCAGGGTCAGAGCAGGCAGAAAAGGTCGGAACCGGGAGGACAAGAAAAACAGGAGTATGGAAAAACATGGTGGTAGGCTTGACGAGACAAGACGAACTGGCAACAGGCAAACAAAAACCACCGGTATGAATACACAGGAGATAATGGAACAAATGCGAGACACCTGGTGGGGGGAGGAGACAAGCACAAGACAGGTGAAATAGATCAGGGCGTGACAATGTTTTCAAGTTCGTGTGCTCTCATATGTTGTATATGTGCTCTGTTCTTGTGCTCTCACAATGATCGAAATACATGTTCAGCATTAAATCTGGAGACTCTGAGGAGTCACATAGACATGAGCACCGAACGTGTTAACATGTACTAGTTCATTAGATTCACACATGGAATAACAATCAGTAAAAGCTAGAAGGTGATTCTGGAGAGAGTATAGCGTGTGATAACAGTCCAATGAGCAGGCCCAGCCATCATAAAGCAGAGATAGCAGCTACTTTATTGTGTTTGTGAAGGAGCAAGAGAGAGAGGGTCACAGGTGCTAGTCTAGAGGAATTTGGACACACTTGGACATCAATCGCAGTCAGACAGAGCACACTGACTCTACCTGGGTAGAGGGTCTATGGAAATTCCTGAACACTACACTCTTAGAGAAAAGGGTTCCAACAGGGTTCTTTGGTTGTCCCCATAGGAGAACCCTTTTTGGCTCCAGGTAGAACTCTTTTGGGATCCATGTAAACTCAGCAAAATAAGAAACGTTCCTTTTTCAGGACCCTGTCTTTCAAAGATAATTAGTAAAAATCCAAATAACTTCACAGATCTTCATAAAAGATCTAAAGGAAAGGATTTAAACACTGTTTCCCATGCTTGTTCAATGAACCATAAACAATTAATGAACATGCACCTGTGGAACGGTCGTTAAGACACAGACGGTAGGCAATTAAGGACACAGTTATGACAACTTAGAACACTAAAGAGGCCTTTCTACTGACTCTGAAAATCACCAAAAGAAAGATGCCCAGGGTCCCTGCTCATCTGCATGAACGTGCCTTAGGCATGCTGCAAGGAGGCATGAGGACTGCAAATGTGGCCAGGGCAATAAATTGCAATGTCCGTACTGTGAGACGCCTAAGATAACGCTACAGGGAGACAGGACAGACAGCTGATCGTCCTCGCTGTGGCAGACCACGTGTAACAACACCTGCACAGGATCGGTACATCCAAACATCACACCTGCTGGACAGGTACAGGATGGCAACAACAACTGCCCGAGTTACAACAGGAACGCACAATCCCTCCATCAGTGCTCAGACTGTCCGCAATAGGCTGAGAGGCTGGACTGAGGGCTTGTAGGCCTGTTGTAAGGCAGGTCCTCACCAGACATCACCGGCAACAATGTCGCCTATAGGCACAAACCCACTGTCGCTGGACCAGACAGGACTGGCAAAAAGTGCTCTTCACTGACGAGTCGAGGTTTTGTCTCTAGGGGTGATGGTCGGATTCGGGTTTATCGTCGAAGGAATGAGCGCTACACCGAGGCCTGTACTCTGGAGCGGGATCGATTTGGAGGTGGAGGGTCCGTCATGGTCACACACCAGATACTGACTGTTACTTTTGATTTTGACCCCATCCCCCAAGGTTCAGGGGCACACTATTCAATTTCTGTTAGTCACATGTCTGTGGAACTTGTTCAGTTTATGTCTCAGTTGTTGAATCTTGTTTTGTTCATGCAAATATTTACAAATGTTAAGTTTGCTGAAAATAAACGCAGTTGACAGTGAGAGGACGTTTATTTTTTTGCTGAGTTTGGAACCCTCCGTGGAAATAGTTTGACATGGAACCCAATAGGGTTCTACCTTGAATCAAAAATGGTTCTTCAAAGGGTTCTCCTATGGGGACAACCGAAGAACCGTTTTCGGTTCCAGATAGCACCTTTTTTCTAAGTATACCTAGCAGCATGCTACATTAGACCAGTGCTCTTCTATCTTGGTCCTGGACACCCACAAGGTTGCACATTTTGCTCTTGCCCAGCACTTGCATATGTGCAACCTGCCATTGTGAGATTGCATGTGTGTAATAAACGTGTAATAAACAAGGAACAGACATTTTTATATAACGAATCACCAGCTAGATGCCAGGTGTACAAGTTACAACACAAGAGAGTGTCATTTAAGCATGTGTACTGTAGGAGCTCTGTTCAGCTCAAATTGGGCCATGGACTTTGTGCAGTGTAGACACGTTTGGGCCTTGGAATTGTAATTATCATTAGATTGTAATTATGTTCTTATGTGTACATTGCACACTGCGAACCATCTTATCACTGCCCCACCTAGATTAAGCACTGGGAGAAGCCTGAGCTTGGTCACTGCTATCAGTGGATGGCTTAAAGCTGTTTACACTCAACCAGTTCAATTACCTGTTGAGAAATAGTCCTGTGCACCTGCACATGTACACCCAGGCAAACAAAATCACGAAAGTGTACAATCACCAGACAAACATTAATGTGTATGCAAGCACAATAATTGTACACAAAGAAGGTCATCAGATGCTGTTCAGCCACGTTATCTACCTCCACAGTGTTCCTGTACACTGTTTCACATTGTTTGTAAAAAATTGTCACTTTTTGTCTTCTATGTTATATATTGTATTACCTTGTTTTTTTAAATCGACTATTGTGCTCTTGTTATTTTCTTACTATTTGTATTACTTTTATTAATCTACTTTGTATATTGTATATTTAAGCAATAAGGCCCGCATAGCGTCGTGGCTAAGAAAGGGGAAAGGGGGATACCTAGTCAGTTATACAACTAAATGCCTTCAACTGAAATGTGTCTTCCGCATTTAACTCAACCCCTCTGAATCAGAGAGGTGTGGGGGGCTGCTTTAATCGACATCCACGTCTTTGGTGCCCGGGGAACAGTGGGTTAACTGCCTTGCTCAGGGGCAGAACGACAGATTTTTACCTGCTCGGGAATTCGATTCAGCAACCTTTCGACAGCCCTTAGCCCTGGTATATTGGCCATATACCACACCCCCGCGGGCCTTATTGCTTAAATATACAATATACAGTAGCAAAACTATTATAAACTGGTTACCAATGTAATTAGAGCAGTAAAAATACATGTTTTGTCATACCCATGATATACGGTCTCCTATACCATGGCTGTCAGCCAATCAGCATTTAGGGCTCAAACCGCTCAGTTTATAATGATAGTTTTGCTACTTCACATTTATTCTGCACTGTTGAGGAAGAGCTGGAAGTAAGCATTTCACTGTATCGTTACACCCGCTGTATTCTATGCTAGTGGAGAATAAAAATGTCAAGGGGTCTGAGTACTTTCCAAATGCACTGTATATCTACTGTACATAGAAATCGTGGCCAATTGCTTCCTGTTTAAGTCATGTCTTTAGTCACGTTTGTATGGGTCAAACAAAAACACTCTAATGATTGCTTGACAATAGAGCCTCCCACAATGCAGGTGATGACTGCAGGATGAAGTTGGTGAAGAGCAGCTGCAGAAACTTGCAGTCGACTGTAGTCAAAACATCATGACCTTTCAATGATTTTTGGAAAGTTCATGCAGTCGACATTTAGGAGCATGCACAGGGCCCCAGGGTTCTGGTATAGAAGCTCCTCTCTCTCTCTCTCTCTCTCTCTCTCTCTCTCTCTCTCTCTCTCTCTCTCTCTCTCTCTCTCTCTCTCTCTCTCTCTCTCTCTCTCTCTCTCTCTCTCTCTCTCTCTCTCTCTCTCTCTCTCTCTCTCTCTCTCTCTCTCTCTCTCTCTCTCTCTCTCTCTCTCTCTCTCTCTCTCTCTCTCTCTCTCTCATAATGAAGATATTTTCCTAGACTCTATACCTCTTTTCCATTTTCTCCTGACTATTTTCCTCTGTTGCATATGCAGTCAAGGCTAGATAGTGGTGTCATTGTCCATTTCCATAGACAGCAACCTAACACACTAAAAAACATTACTGCCATAGACAGTAACCTAACACACTAGAAAACATTTCTCAGTTCTGGATCAGGTTTAGTTGTCATTTTCATTCAGCTGTTTCTGAAAGGGAGGGAAAGAAAAGGGAGGGAAAGAAAAGGGAGGGAAAGAAAGAAAAGAAAGAATGGAGGTAGGAGGAGATAAACCATTTCTATAAAGCGATAGAAACAGTGGATGAGGTAAACAGAAACTTGGCTCAGGACGCCAACAGATTACTGCATACCTTAGAGGTCTATTCTCACATACACGCCTCACTGAGATGTATGTTCAGCACACACACACTGACACACACACTGACTCACACACACACAAACAGACATACACACATACACACACAGAGCAGAAGGATCAACACACACATCAAAGCATATAAACACATACTATGTCACATTTATTTTATAAGGCACATTTTACATTGCTATTGTTCACTTCCCACGGGGTATAATCCTTCAGGTCCATTGATATTGTAATAATGCTTAGCTTAGGAATACTTTTTCTGTGATAAATGAAAAGAGTAAATAAAGAGTTTCATTCCAAAACGCTACATATCCATTTTCAGAAATGTTGGTAAATTAGCTTTTTTGGTTTAAAGAATTTACCAAAGAGATTGGTGTGTTTTTTCCACATCTAATCGTGGCATGGGGTTGTTCAGTAACAGACATGTATTTATTTGAAATCTATCACTGGATGGTTTCATTTCAGAGATACAAACAACCACATTTTGCTGCAAAACAAGATATATTCGCATCATTCTCAGAAGAAAAAGTAGCATTCAAGGATTTACACAGTCAAATGTGACAAATAATTACATTTGTAATAAAGAACTGAACAAATGATACATTTGATATCAATAATAAAAAATATATATAAAACATTATCAATACAGTAATATGAGATCTGGGCTCTGGTCAAAAGTAGTGCACTATATAGGGAATAGGGTGCCATAGGGACAGGGCCTAAGTCTAACCAAACACTATACCATTAGAGGTTAGATTCATGATGGGTTGAATTTCTATGTTAAATATACAGGATACGAACATTCCATTCCAGCTTAATAATGGATGTACACTGAGTATACCAAACATTAGGAACACCTTCCTAATATTGAGTTGCACCCCCCTTTTTGCCCTCACAACATCCTCAATTTGTTGGGGCATGGACTCTACAAAGTGTTGAAAGCGTTCCACAGGGATGCTGGCCCCTGTTAACTCCAATGGTTCCCACAGTTGTGTCAAGTTGGCTAGATGCCCTTTGAATGATGGACCATTCTTGATACACATGGGAAACTGTTGAGCGTGAAAAACCTAGCAACTTTGCAGTTCTTGACACATTCAAACCGGTGCGCCTGGCACCTACTGCCATACTGTTTAAAGGAACTTAAATATTTTGTCTTGCCCAATCACCCTCTGAATGGCACACATACACAATCCATGTCTCAATTGTCTCAAGGATTAAAAATCCTTCTTTAACCTGTTTCCTCCCCTTCATCTACACTGATTTAAGTGGATTTAACAAGTGACATCAATAAGGGATCCTAACTTTCACCTGTATTCACCTGGTCAGTCTATGCCATTGAAAGAGCAGGTGTTCTTAATGTTTTGTATACTCAGTGTATAGCGTTTCGCAGCAAAACCCTCATCTAAAATCTTTGGAAATAAACTTTTGAAATATTAACTGTAATGGGTACAACGTTTGGATAAGTATTGTGCAATTACAAAGAAAGACATACAATCTAAGCTATTAATACATATTGAAATCAATGAAATCATAAAAAGTGATTGAGTGCAATTAACTTTGTTCAGCAAACATTCACTGGTTTATGCTGTTCCTCTACAGTGGCCATGCACTGCACTAGTCTGGGAGACCAATATATGAAAATAACCCAGGTTTCCTACCTCTCTATTTCACAGACATGACTCCAACATCTGTAGAATTAAACCTGAAGATCTGGTAAATGGTTTGTTTTTATTAACCAAAAAACAATCCACATCTTACAAAGGTGTGCATGCATCATAATATCATTACGGTATGCCATAATGAATCTTTATCAGAAATCACTCAATCATCAACATTTGAAAACAACATGTATCACATAACAAGAATGATTTGATGCGGATAAATATGCTCCAGTGTCAAATCTTAAAACACACACCACACACACGCGCACACATACACACACACATGCACAAGCACACACTGTACACATACACACACAGTTCCGGGTGAAGAAAAACAAGCTTGAAGAGATTGAGGACAATCCAAGCTTCAGAGATGCCTGAGAAAGGGCTGTGATTGGTAAATTTTTATGGCATGGCTGTTATCGTTATCTCTGACCCCTGATATGAGTTCATGGCACACAGTGCTTTTATAGGGCCTTGTAATCTAGAGCTCTGTGCCACATCTTCAACGGCTAAGAAAACAAACCACTGCCTGACCAGTGCCCATGGTCACATATAGGACAAATAATCAAACAACCAATCAATCAATCAATCAATCAAATTGAAATTATATTTCATTAAATTAAATTTGGATCAATTTTAGGATAGGAGCAAAACTGTCTTCACCCCATAGCTGCAATGTTGGACCAGCTGTCCCTCAATAAATAAAGTGTGAGTTATTTAACTGCTTATAATAATTGGGGCACATGCAGATGCAACTCTGGTCCATTGTGTAATAAACCATTTATGAACTTGTAGTAAATATGATCCATGCATCATTTACCTTCAATGAATTCACTGTTTACCACATATTTACAACATTTGTCAAATTGTTTACCACATATTGATAAGGGGTTATAGATCTCTAGAGAATACATTGAAATAGGTATAGGCCTAGTGTGCTAGCAGATGAAATAAAGTACTGATTTGATGCAGATCAAAATCTACATTAATTATATTTCCTCAGTTGCGTGACATGTATGAGTATATTTACTTCTGCCTATTATCCTTCACTGATGCCAGAGGCTCAGTCTGACTATCAACTGCCTCCTGACCTGTTGTTGACTTTGTTTTCCTCCTGCACTGCACCACCTTATTTACCTAAGGCCAGATGACATCAGTACAGAGCCAAAGTTCAGATTCAAATCACAACACTTCACTCTAACATGGAGGCTATACAATCATACCTGACTCACTATGAATACACCTCACAGATTTGACAAGTTTCCAGGAAGCTTGTTATTAATGAGTAGCTATTTTTTTAAACTCTTGACCATATCATATGGACACTGGGGTTAAAAATGTAAAGAGGTGCAAAGTGAGAAAGACAGAAAGACAAAATAGCCATTTCTAGGGAGGAGCTGTTTTTTGTTAGCAGCTTGCATGGAGAGCGATAACATACAAAAGAAGCACAGAGACAATAGACACAAACACATAGGCACACTCTGTTCTGCAAGTTGGCTGACGCACAGCAAACAGGTTCTGCACATATGAAACTGGTTTTCTCCCTATGGTCAGATTGACAGCACTGATTTAGGTGAGCACAAGAGATGCACCATTGACTCTTTTATGTACACAACTCTGTGGGATTGGTCACTGCTAAAATAAAATAAAAACACTACAGCATGTAGCTTGATTGTAAATTAACACAGTGAGAAAAACATATAGGACATATGGGCACTAGTGCCACTAAACACTGTTGACTCTTTCTTTTGCCTATAACAACATTTCGTAAGCAATGTATATTTTTAGTGTTAAACTTCCTGGGCCTAAAAGTGGGATTATTGACAAAATAATAGGCAACATACTTTGGGCATAAATTAAACTATTTTCCCAAGTACAATTTTTGTGGTTAAAGTCAAATAGAAAACATAATGGCTCATAAAATCGGGGGATTAGGAAATCATTTGAAAGACATTGCAGCCTACTCAATTTGAGGGCGAGCGCAATACAGACACGGAACCTACCTTCTTGGGTTTGAGCGCAGGTAAACTGGAGCCATGTTAACGTGACGCACAGCGCGAGCACCTGCCGGAGACCTGTCATCCTCATTCGGACAGTCGACAAAATGTATCAAACATTACGAGCTCGGAGAGATGTACAATATCGACTAAACTCTACTATTATCTGACTGCTCAGGAATTGTTAGGCTACGAAATCCTTTGAATAAAAGTCCAAATCTACAGGTGAAGTCTTCGAACGTATCCCCTGCTATGTACAGTATCCCAAAGAGAAGAACAGTTAAAGTAAGTCCATTTAAAGTCGACTGAAGAGTCCTCTTGAAATTTTTATGTGAGGCAGAAAGCTACTCAGCAGAGTCCAATTGGTTAATACATTCCTTTAATTGACAGAAAAACGCTAAGAGTATTGACAAAAGTACACGCTATGAATAGGATAAAGGCAAGTGTACATCGGTTTGACACAGAGTTTACAATCGTTCAACCTCTGATGTGTAAAATCATCACTAGTCACTGATTGGACCACATACTGGTCGTTGAACCTATCAGAGGCAGATGCGCCTTCTGTAGGCTACTCTACAACAGTCTGCGTAAATCAAGTCTACAAAGTAGCACTTGCCACAAATTGATTATTATTGAACAATCCTTCGTAGTAAATAAAGCTCATTTTTCATTTGCTTATATTAGGTATATTAGTCATGCTAGTACAGTATGATAAATCAAGATCATTTTTTAATCTGATTTCTGATTTCTGAGATATATTTAGAAATCCCTACATAATTCTATACCTAAATTATTTGAAGAAATAACTTGTAGACAATCTTGAAGCCCTACCAGTAAAATATGATGAACCACACACAATAGACTCAACATCATTTGGGCATCCTGGCTTCTCGCAGGGAGACCTTATCCGGGCTAATGTAAGCCCACCATTGACAAATGGCTGCTTGTTGAGAGTTACATTGCACCGCTGTTCCCCATGAAGGGCTGTATTGTACCTCGGTATCTTGGACTGGTTAATCAGTCTTTCTTTGAAGGGTGCTGGACCAGAGCTATCACAATGACCACATTGTCAACGGATCAAATTGACTTCTGAACCCTTACAAGCGCACGCACAGACGGGCCAAACATTCTTGCATTCTCTTGTCTGCGTCACTGAAACAAAATATCACATTTTATATTAAACGTTTCATTTTGTTTTGTGTTTTTCTCAGTGTGAAAAGTACATCAATATTCGGGCATGAATTCAACTATTCAAATTTGGTATTCTGTGACGGACAGTAGGCTAATGAACTGATGATGTTATCCTAGTAGTGGAACAGGAACTGTAGATGAATAGACTCTTTATAGTTCATACCGTCATCATAGTGGTTATTTAATGAAAAAAATGGTACATGTATTTAGACTTCTCATTCACACACACACACACACACACACACACACACACACACACACACACACACACACACACACACACACACACACACACACACACACACACACACACACACACACACACACACACACACACACACACACACACAAGGGGTACACAGCTCAAATTGAGGCACATTTCTGGTTTGGCAAGACAAAGAACAACATAATCTCCTCTCTTTGACTAGTCACTTGAGCTTTATGCAAACACAGTCTGTCTGAGTGGGTGAGCCAGCTAAACAACTGCTCTACTGAAACTGGCTCTGCCTGTAGCTCCAGTCTGTGTGTGCACGTGTGCGTGTGTGTGTGTCTGAGTCAGTGATTGACCAGACAGGCACTGATTACAGTTTTTCTCAATCACGTGAAAGCATTTTTGGGATCTGTGTTGATACTTATCAATAGCAGAACAGCAATGACCAAATGCTCAAATACATTTATCGAACTTGGGATCATTTTCTTGCTCGAGTTGCGTATCTCAGAACAACCCCTTTTGCGAAACTTTAAATACAAATGTCATCAGTGAACACAAGAAGTGTTTTGTTCACAGAATATTAACAAATTGTTTTCATCTGAAGTGTAATTGTGTTCTAAATCACCCCATCAGTGTCATACAATATAGGGAAAGATCTAGTCAATGAGGACTGTCTAATTTCTAGGATTTTTACAATATTGCGGACATGCAAAGGTGTCATAATCTCCAACATTGTGACTTTCCATTATAGAGCTGCGCTTTGGTGTGGATTGAGGCCTATACATTCATATCAGTTGTTTCTTCAATGTATTCACCTTTCCTTATTTCTATTGTGGATTGTGTTTCTGTATGCCAATGGAAAGTCAACAAAACTATGAGCAAATCAGACAATGTATTTTATATATGGAATTTGATTGTGATGATGCTGTTGAATAAATCCTGCATACCATGTGCACATTTTTTATTAGACTTTTTATCAGGAATACAATTTGATTTGTTTGGAGAAATATGCATAAAAGGAGGCCCATTTCTTGCCCATAATGCTGCACCTTTGCATAGATGTACTTCCACTTTTGATCATCATGATTTAGTGACAGTAAAGAACATGTATTGATCTATTGGAATTGTTAAAAGACAGACTAACTTTCAGTTTTGTGTGCTTGGACTCAAGAGATAAAAATGGTTGTGTTCGTCGTTTTGCAGGCAGTTGTGTTCTTTTTATGAATGTATTTACAATTTTGACGGTATAATATAGTTTTGATGAATTTATTCATGTTTTGAGAAGACACCTACATTTTGAATGTGCATTTACTGTTTTGCAAAAGGCCACAGAGTTCTTGTTGTGTTTTGTCGACAACGTTTTTCCAAGAAATGTACGCGATTGAGAAAACTGTAAAGAACAACACTGAACAAAGTATTTTGGGTTAAATCACCTGCACTTAAGCATGTGACCAATCTAGTTTTAGAATAATAATGATCATTTTAAGACTTTTTTTGTAACTAAACACCAGAAAGACCCCAAATGTTCCTATTTGTGGCATTGCCACATGTATAAATCTACTCTTGTTATGCATTATGCTAAAATAAAAAGTAAACATCTCACTATAGCCAGAGGTTCCATCAGGAAGTTATTCTCAAAGATCTTATCATTTTCCCGAAAAGGACCTCTTGTTTCGTCTTGGTTAACAGTGAGGTATGGGGTCAAATACAATAAACAAAGATGAGACAATTAAAAGCAAGCATGTAGGGGTTGTTTTACAATGTCTTTATGCAGCTAGACAAAAAATGACTTCACATTAGGCCAGGCAATGAAACATTTAAGAGGCAAATGACAATGACATTTTCGTAATGCATTAGCCAGTGAGAGACGTGTGCTGGTGAAGACTGACCTCTTCAGGCCAGCATGAAGAAATAACTTCAGTGATTGTTGTCTGAATCTAGGTTAGATGTAACGGAGCACTCCAGGTATATAGACAACATCGTCTGAAAGTTGATTGTATCTAATGTCACCCCATCTGTCAGAGCCTGTGAGTCAGGTCATACAGAAAACGGATTTATTTTTGACACAGCAGGATTTTCCTTTGTTTTATAACATCACTCTACAGCCTTACAAGGTAGGATGTCCATGACACCCCTGAGACTTGGTCATCATCACAGAACAATTCTTCAATAAGTAATTTACGTTATTTTCCCCATTGATTATCATTATTAATGTTCATTTATGTTCACAGACACAGTCTAAACCATACATTTTTTTAAACTCAAGCACCAAAAATCGACTACCAAAATTGAACCAACCACTCTCTTCAAACACAGGAACCCAAAGGAACACAGAACAGACAACCCTTGCTAACTTATTTTGCACAATGGAATAAAATACAACATTTTCATAGAAGGTATAAAGAAATTGTAGGCTGATTATATAGAAAATTATATTATAGATATTATATTCACATCCTCATACAGATGTAGAATATTAATTTGATCACTCTTTTATTGATGAGAATTTTCCTGCACAGCATGAAATGCAAACTTGTAGTTTATTCAAGGTTTAAAAAGGCTTCTAAAGTTGCTAATTTCCACTTTAACATTTCAGACTTGATTTGCCCTAATGTAAAATGTGTCAACCCCTACAAACATGTACATTAATTATAATCCATATAATAATTCCAATTTCCTGTTGCTGCAGGATTATTTTCCAACTGTAGCAATCTGGCTCTTAATTAAGCTCCGACAGCTGTATGGTTGACAAGCAAACCAATTTGAAACGAAAATTTCTTATAATACTATAAGGCTGAAAAACTCTAATTATTCAACACATGTAACATACTGTAGATGTTGTATGTACAGTGCCTTCAGAAAGTATTCACACCCCTTGACTTTTTCCACAATTTGTTGTATTACAGCCTGGATTAAATGTATGACTGCATAATTCCACTTTGACATTATTGGGTATTGTGTGTAGGCTAGTAACAAAAAAAAAACACAATTTAATCCAGGCTGTAACACAACAAATTGTGGAAAAAGTCAAGGGCTGTGAATACTTTCTAAAGGCACTGTACAGAACAAAAAGATTTAAAAACATGCATCCTGTTTATAACAAGGCACTAAAGTAATACTGCAAAAAATGTGGCAAAATAATTCACTTTTTGTCCATAATACAAAGTGTTATGTTTGGGGCAAATCCAATACAACACATTACTGAGTGCCACCCTCTATATTTTCAAGCATATCGGTGGCTGCATCATGTTATGGTATGCTTGTAATCGTTAAGGACTGGGGAGTATTTCAGGATAAAAAATGTACGGAATGGAGCTAAGTACAGGCAAAGTCCTAGAGGAAAACCTGGTTCAGTCTGCTTTCCAACAGACACTGGGAGATTAAAATGTGAAGCTCATTTATTTTATTCAATTCAGTCTGGTATGAGAACGGTAGCCCCTATCTGCAAAAGCCGGGTGTCTGCGGAAAGCTGAGTATCTTGGCTATTCATCAGTGCCTTCAAAACTTGGTATGACTAACTACCATATATGGACATACAAATTTATAAGGGCAGGCCGAGTTGATTACCTCATTTCAAGATGACTGCTACTTACATTCCGGTTAGCGTTGTGAAGAATAAACAAAATAAACACGGAATACGTTGATACCCACCAAGAACCGGGACTCCACAGATCATGAGGATATCTTATTTGTCTGCCTGTGACCTACCGTTATTGATCACCAGCCCCGAGAGTCAAAATGTTTATTTAATACAACGTTTTCACCAAACAGCAAACATCTTACAGGGTAATCTTCGATTTGCTCTGTGCTATAGCTACATGGGGGGTATCAAATGAATCCTTAGGTTGGTAGGAACAAATATAGCCTATTGCCAATATTATCTGATGATGTATGACTTAATGGAAACATCGAATGTCCACCGAGTGACTATATCTTTGCGCATCAAAAATATGACGTTGCCTGCTTACGCTCAAGGGCATCCATATCCCCTGTATGTCCCCCCACACCAACACAATGTTTCAGAGAGTTTGGTGTTGTAGAAATGTCGTTTTTTAGTGAACAATGACTTTTAGGCACATCCAGTGTGCAAAAAGAGTGCAATTACCACATTCGTACACTTTGGAGAGGTTGAAATCTACTTGAAAATATATGGCAAGACCTAAAAATGCTTGTCTAGCAATGATCAACAACCAATTTGACAGAGGTTGAAGAATTTTGAAAAGAATAATGGGAAAATGTTTCACAATCTCAGTGTGGAAAGCTCTTAGAGACTTACCCAGAAAGATGCACAGTTGTAATCGCTGCCAAAGGTGTTTCTACAAAGTATTGACTCATGGGTGTGAATACTTATGTAAATTAGATATTTCTGTGTTTTATTTTCAATAAATTTGCAATAATGTCTAAAAACATGTTTTCATTTTGTCATTATGGGGTATTGTGTGTAGATGGGTGAATTAAAAAATTATATTTAATCAAGGGGTATGAATACTTCCTGAAGGCACTGTATGTGAATATTGGACTGTTTGGTTTGTTAGGTAGATACAGTGTACTGTATAATAGTGTTAAATATTACAACACTCACCAAAAATACTGTTTTTGACAGTAAACTCTGAGTTTGGCTGGTATCAATTCCATTTATATTGTTATTAGCTTTAGGTGTTAACATACAGTATCTGGCATGTCAAATTGAAGAAAGGACCCCTGAAAAAGAGTAAAGGACTCCTAAAAGAGGACAAATACAAAGATAAATTGTTTCACCCTGCTTATTTTTAAGTAACAAACAATTAATTAAATACATTAAATGAACATCAAATAAAATAGACACCGTCATTAATAAATACATCAACAAGAGTCAAATTCAATTACACTCTGCTATCAACTTGGACCCTTACGTCTTCCCCAGATCCAACTCAACACTGAGACAAAATGAACTCAAGTAAGAGCAACATGATGCAGTTTGACTCCTAACTAGGACAGGCAGGTAGGCAAGCAGTAGCAACTTGTGTTAGTGAGGTGAGGTGTGCACATCTTCATGTAGTAGTGTCTGAGTCGAACTACAGGACATCATTTCCAATACTGACATCACACACCTTACTACTTGGCTAAAATAGACACCCAGCAGTGATGCATCTATTTATCCAGTTATAGCACAATACATTGAGTGTGAGAGAAGCTGCATTTTAACTGTTTGCAATCTAAGCATCCAGCTATCTATTGTGACTATCTATTACACAGAAAGCAGTGCAGTTAGGCCATGCAGTGCTAGCACAATTACGTAGGTTAGAGGAGACCAGTCCATATCCCCATTAAGTACTGTATATTGACCTGATCACAGTGTTAGCATGGGAGGGCATACAACTAACCAGTGGTGTGTATTCAAGGATGCCAGGGGAAGCCAGGCTTCCCCCCAAAAATGACCAAGAAAAAACATACAAAATAATGTATCTTAAATCTCTCTGTGTTTCATAAATGTCCTTCAATTCGCAAGAGGCTGAATGTATCTCACCGGAGAAAGTATCCAAGTGAACAAAACAACGCCCCTCTGTCTCTGTATGTATAGCTCATCTATGCTGTCTGGTCAAAAATAGTATGACATTGTTGCCGCTCGTAGCATTGAGTGCAAGGGAAGCCAGCGAGCATTTGGCCTCCCTTGATAAAAAATATCAATAATAATAGCCAATGAGTGTTGAGCTAAACTGAGTGAGCTCAGCTGTGAATGCTCCTGGCGCACCACAAAAAAAGTGTCAAGGGAAGCCAGTTTGGATTTGGATTCACACCAATAACATCACATTAGAAGCCAAACATCTTTGACAAAAAAAAATATTTGTTGCATTTCATTGTGTCGTTGGACTCCAGAAGCTAGCTAGCTGGCTAAAATCATCTCTTTTCTAAATTAGTTATGGATGGAGATAGGGATTTGGACTTGTGGTTTTACTTAATTCTCTGTACTGGCCAATGATTATAACAATGATTCTAATCCAACCAATAAATTCATACATTGTGCCCCTGGCCTGAGAGGATGGAAGATCAACAGATAGCTAGATGTAGTAACACATTAGGCAAATGTTAATTATCTGGCCTGGTGCATCATTGCCCATGAAAGGAAGTTAGGCTAGCGAGCAAGCATTTTATCCAGGTTTTTTTATTTAAGATTTATTTAACTAGGCAAGTCAGTTAAGAACAAATTCTTATTTACAATGACTGCCTACACCGGCCAAACACGGACTACACTGGGCCAATTGTGTGCCGCCCTATGGGACTCCAAATTATGGCCGGTTGTGATACAGCCTGGATTCAAACCAGGGTGTCTGTAGTGATGCCTCAAGCTCTGAGATGCAGTGCCTTAGACCGCTGCCACTCGGGAGCCCCCCAGATATCCCCCAGATAGCCATAAAAAAAGCCAGACTACGATTTGCAACTGCACATGGGGACAAAGATCGTACTTTTTGGAGAAATGTCCTCTGGTCTGATGAAACAAAAATAGAACTGTTTGGCCATAATGACTATCGTTATGTTTGGAGGAAAAAGGGGGATGCTTGCAAGCCGAAGAACACCATCCCAACCGTGAAGCACGGGGGTGGCAGCATCATGTTGTGAGGGTGCTTTGCTGCAGGAGGGACTGGTGCACTTCACAAAACAGATGGAATCATGAGGAAGGGAAATTATGTGGATATATTGAAGCAACATCTCAAGACATCAGTCAGGAAGTTAAAGCTTGGTCGCAAATGGGTCTTCCAAATGGACAAAGTTGTGGCAAAATGGCTTAAGGACAACAAAGTCAAGGTATTGGAGTGTCCATCAGAAAGCCCTGACCTCATAGAAAATTTGTGGGCAGAACTGAAAAAGCGTGTGCAAGCAAGGAGGCCTACAAACCTGACTCAGTTACACCAGCTCTGTCAGGAGGAATGGGCCAAAATTCATCAAACCTATTGTGGGAAGCTTGTGTAAGGCTACCTAACATGTTTGACCCAAGTTAAACAATTTAAAGGCAATGCTACCAAATACTAATTGAGTGTATGTAAACTTCTGACCCACTGGGAATGTGATGAAAGAAATAAAAGCTGAAATAAATCATTCTACTATTATTCTGACATTTCACATTCTTAAAATAAAGTGGTGATCCTAACTGTCCTAAGACAGGGAATTTTTACTAGGATTAAATGTCAGGAATTGTGAAAAACTGAGTTTAAATGTATTTGGCTAAGGTGTATGTAAACTTCCGATTTCAACTGTAAACAGAGATTATGTATGTATGAGCAGGAAATATTTTGGAAGTGATACCATAAGTAACCACAAGATGGAAAACTCACTTTATTTGTATCATCTGAGTGGGAAAGCACATAAGACACTATTCCCTATAAAAGGGAGGACAATCATATATCCTCAGAGACAGTGGTAAACAAATTGTTTTGTGACCAGCAGTATATAGTTAAAGCAGTGTTTCTTTCCCAAATACATGGTTGTTGAGAGTTAGAATAGTAGAATACACAAGGTGCAATTTCAAAATTTAGTTGCGCATAAGTAATTCCTTTTGTATTTCAGTCACTAACCAGGTTTCCATCCAAACTGTCTCTAACCAGAATAGAAAGAGGAGTGGGAGGCCCCGGTGCACAACTGAGCAAGAGGACAAGTACATTAAAGTGTCTAGTTTGAGAAACAGATGCCTCACAAGTCCCAAAATGGCAGCTTCCTTAAATAGTACCCGCAAAACACCAGTCTCAACGTCAATAGTGAAGAGGCGACTCCGGAATGCTGGCCTTCTAGGCAGAGTTGCAAAGAAAAAGGCATATCTCAGACTGGCCAATAAAAAGAAAAGATTAAGATGGGCAAAAGAACACAGACACTGGACAGAGGAACTCTGCCTAGAAGGCCTGCATTCCGGAGTCGCATCTTCACTGTTGATGTTGAGACTGATGTTTTGCGGGTACTATTTAATGAAGCTGCCAGTTCATTACCAGTCAATTTTGGACACACTTTTTTTTGGTGACTTTTTTTGAATATTTTCTACGTTGTAGAATAATAGAAGACATCAACACTACGAAATAACACATATGGAATCATTTAGTAAACAAAAAAAGTGTTAAACAAATCAAAATATAATTTATATTTTATATTATAGAGATTCTTAAAAGTTTCCACCCTTTGCCTTGATGACAGCTTGATGAGGCCTACAAACCTGACTCAGTTACACCAGCTCTGTCAGGAGGAATGGACCAAAATTCACCAAACTTATTGTGGGAAGCTTGTGGAAGGCTACCCAAAACGTTTGACCCAAGTTAAACAATTTAAAGGCAATGCTACCAAATACTAATTGAGCGTATGTAAACTTCTGACCCACTGGGAATGTGATGAAAGAAATAAAAGCTGAAAGAAATCATTCTCTCTACTATTATTCTGACATTTCACGTTCTTAAAATATAGTGGTGATCCTTACTGACTTAAGACAGGGAATTTTTACTAGGATTAAATGTCAGGAATTGTGATAAACTAGGAGACAGGAGACAGAATGTTCATTATGGCCAAACAATAATATTTTTATTTCATCAGACCAGAGGACATTTCTCCAAAAAGTATGATCTTTGTCCCCATGTGCAGTTACAAACCGTAGTCAGGCTTTTTTTTTCATGGCAGTTTTTGAGCAGTGGCTTCTTCTTTGCTGAGTGCCCTTTCAGGACTCGTTTTACTGTGGATATTGATACTTTTGTACCTGTTTCTTCCAGCATCTTCACAAGGTCCTTTGCTGTTGTTCTGGGATTGATTTGCACTTTTCGCACCAATGTACATTCATCTCTAGGAGACAGACCGCATCTCCTTCCTGAGCGGTGTGACGGCTACGTGGTCCCATGGTGTATATACTTGCGTACTATTGTTTGTACAGATGAACGTGGTACCTTAAGGTGTTTGGAAATTGCTCCCAAGGATGAACCAGACTTGGAGGTCAACAGTTTTTTTTCTGATGTCTTGGCTGATTTCTTTTGATTTTCCCAGGATGTTAAGCAAAGCTGCACTGAGTTTGAAGGTAGGCCTTGAAATACATCCACAGGTACACCTCCAATTGACTCAAATGATGTCAATTAGCCTATCAGAAGCTTCTAAAGCCATGACATAATTTTCTGGAATTTTCCAAGCTGTTTAAAGGCACAGTCAACTTAGTGTATGTAAACTTCTGACCCACTGGAATTGTGATACAGTGAGTTAATCTGTCTGTAAACAATTGTTGGAAAAATGACTTGTGTCATGCACAAAGTAGATGTCCTAACCGACTTGCCAAAACTATAGTTTGTTTAACAAGAAATTTGTGGAGTGGTTGAAAAACAAGTTTTAATGACTCCAATCTAAGTGTATGTAAATGTATGACTTCAACTGTGTATATATATACTTGTTAAACAAACTATAGTACACATATATATATACACACATACATACAGTACCAGTCAAAAGTTTGGACACACCTACTCATTCAAGGGTTTTTCTTTCGTTAAAAATGTATTTGTGGAATTTCTATCCTTCTTAATGCGTTTGAGCCAATCAGTTGTGTTGTGACAAGATATACAGAAGATAGCCCTATTTTGTAAAAAAACAAGTCCATATTATGGCAAGAACAGCTCAAAAAAAGCAAAGCGAAATGACAGTCCATCATAACTTTAATACATGAAGGTCAGCCAATCCGGAAAATGTCAAGAACTTTTAAAGTTTCTTCAAATTCAGTCGCAAAAACCATCAAGCGCTATGGTGAAACGGACTCTCATGAGAACCGCCACAGGAAAGGAAGACCTAGAGTTACCTCTGCTGCAGAGGATAAGTTCATTAGAGTTAACTACACCTCAGATTGCAGCCCAAATATGGGGAAGATGGGCGACACCTGGAGGGGGGTGGAGACAAGCACAAAGACAGGTGAAACAGATCAGGTTGTGACAACATCATCTATTCAGAGGAGACTGCATGAATCAGGCCTTCATGCTCGAATTGCGACAAAGAAACCACTATTAAAGGACACCAATAAGAATAAGAGACTTGCTTGGGCAAAGAAACACGAGCAATGGACATCAGACCGGTGGAAATTTGAGTCCAAATTTGAGATTTTTGGTTCCAACCGCTGTGTCTTTGTGAGACGCAGAGTAGGTGAACGGATGATCTCTGCATGTGTGGTTCCCACCGTGAAGCATGGAGGAGGAGGTGTGATGGTGTGGGGGTGCTTTGCTGATGACACTGTCGCTGATTTATTTAGAATTCAAGGCACACTTAACCAGCATGGCTACCACAGCATTCTGCAGGGATATGTCATCCCATCTGGTTTGCGCTTAGTGGGACTGTCATTTGTTTTTCAACAGGACAATGACCCAAAACACACCTCCAGGCTGTGTAAGGACTATTTGACCAAGGAGAGTGATGGAGAGCTGCATCAGATAACTTGGCCTCCACAATCGCCCGACCTCAACCCAATTTGGGATGAGTTGGACCGCAGAGTGAAGGTAAAGCAGCCAACAAGTGCTCAGCATATGTGGGAACTCCTTCAAGACAGTTGGCAAAGCATTCCTCACGAAGCTGGTTGATAGAATGCCAAGCATGTGCAAAGCTGTTAGTAAGGCAAAGAGTGGCTACTTTGAAGAATCCAAAATTTTAAATACATTTGTATTTGTTTCACATTTCTTTTGGTTACTACATGATTCCATATGTGTTATTTCATAGTTTTGATGTCTTCACTATTATTCTATAGTAAAAATAAATAAATAGTAAAAATAAATAAAAACCCTTTTGACTGGTACTGTGTGCATTTATGATGGCAATGTTGAGCATCCCCCAAAACACATCCTTCCACCATTTTCTGCCTGTGCGGCCAACATTGTAATAGCTCCTCAGTTGGTCCAGATGGTCAAACCTGCCAATTTTCTTGTTGTAATCCATTACAAGCTTTGGAACAGATATACTGTAAGTTCCTACCTCTTTTAAAAACAACTCCAAAAGACACACTCCACAGAAACGTAGGCTCCCCTCTCGGGTGTGCTCTCCCTTTTCCCTTCCCTCCTCCTTTCCCTCTGCTTCGTCCTCTTCTCCCTCTCCCTCCTCCTTTCCATGTTCCTTTTCCTCTCTTCCTCCACTCTCCTCTCACGCTACACCTCCCTCCTTGCTCCACATCTCTATCCCTCCAACTCTAACTCCTCTTCCTCCCTGCCTTTTGCTGCTGAGCCCTGACTCTCAACATCACTTCCCTCATTTTCACTGACACAGAGTAACAGAGGGATAAACAAATAGTATACAATTGTGGTCAGGAACATAATCTCTCCCTCTCACACTATTTCTCTCTTCCTTTCTTTTTCTAAACCATACATACTCTCTTCTTAAGGGGTTTCCATAATAAATTGTGTGATACAGTTACACGCCTACCATTCTCCCCACACACTCTTTCTCTCTCTGTGTGTCTCTCTCTCTCTCTTCCATTCAACTCGTGCTTTCTTGCCTGACAGACTAACTACAGAGTTCACCAAAGTTAGCTGATTAGTTATGAAGCTGGGACAGTTTCCAAATGAATTGGATCGGTAGAAACTGGACAAAACAAGCAACTTGTTAGCAGGCTATGTAAATCTGGCTATGTAAATCCAACTCATCATATGAGCTCCGCTGCACGGGCATCTACTGAGCTGTCAAATAATAGGAAAACGAGGCAATATATAGCTTATGAATATGTGCACCTAGCAAAGATGACAAACCATAACCTACGCCCAACAGATAAAAAAAGAATTGCTCTAGTCTTCATTTCGGTGGCTAGTTAGCTGGTTGTCTGTATAGCTAGCTAATGAAAGTGACAGCTGAGGTTGACGCTAATTTGCTACAACACACAAATTTTCTTGCCTGACAGACTAACTAGTTAGCTAGCTATAGCAAGCAGCTTGAGCCATTTCCATACGAATTACATCGGTAGAAACAAGACAAAACAACCAACTACACTGAACAAAAATATAAACGCAACATGTAAAGTGTTGGTCCCATGTTTCATGAGCTGAAATAAAAGATCCCAGAAATGTTCCATATGCACAAAAAGCTTATTTTTCTCACATTTTGTGTACAAATGTGTTTCCCTGTTAGTGAGCATTTCTCCTTTGCCAAGATAATCCATTACATATCAAGAAGCTGATTAAACAGCATGATTATTACACAGGTGCACCTTGTGCTGGCGACAATAAAAGGCCACTCTAAAACAGGCAGTTTTGTCACACAACACAATGCCGTAGATGTTTTGAGTTTTGAGGGAGCATGCAATTGGCATGCTGACTGCAGAAATGTACACCAGAGCTGTTGCCAGAAAATGAAATGTTAATTTCTCTACCATAAGGTTGTTTAAGAGAATTTGGCAGTACGTCCAACCAGCTTCACAATCGCAGACCACGTGTATGACATTGTGTGGGCGAGCGGGTTTGCTGATGTCAATGTTGTGAACAGTGGTATGGGCAGACATAAGCTACGGACAGCGAACACAACTGAATTTTATTGATGGCAATTTGAATGCACAAGAATACAGTGACGAGATCCTGAGGCCCATTTTTTTTAAGGTATCTGTGACCAACAGATGCATACCTGTATTCCCAGTTATTTGAATTCCATAGATTAGTGCCCAATGAATTTACTTCAATTGACTGATTTCCTCATATGAATTGGAACTCAGTAAAATCAAGGAAATTGTTGCATGTTGCATTTTTATATTTTTATTCAGTATAGTTAACTGACTTAATACAGCTAAACCCTGCAATTATTTCCATGAGACAGAGAGCAATCAATCGAGCTCCACCGCTGATGTGCTCGCCTGTACCAACCAAGTTATCATGACATGACTTGCTAATATGAGAGCTATTCCCCAACTTTCACAGCATCAAACAACATCAACAACGTCAAACATATATCTGCTGTTTACTTATTTCACTCACCTCGACATCTTCGCTTTTCAAAGTGCAAGGACGAGTCCGAATCAGTATCACCAATCAACATACAGTACCAATCAAAAGTTTGGATAGACCTCCTCATTCAAGTTTTTTTTTACATTGTAAAATAATAGTGAAGACATCAAAACTATAAAATAACACATTTGGAATCATGTATTCACCAAAAAAGTGTTAAACAAATCAAAATATATGTAATATTTTTGATTCTTCAAAGTAGCCACCCTTTGCCTTGCTGACAGTTCTGCACATGCTTGGCATTGTATCAACCAGCTTCGTGAGGAATGCTTTGCCAACAGTCTTGAAGGAGTTCCCACATATGCTGAGCACTTGTTGGCTGCTTTTCCTTCACTCTGCGGTCCAACTCATCCCAATCCATCTCAATTGGGTTGAGGTCCGGTGATTGTGGAGGCCAGGTCATCTGATGCAGCACTCAATCACTCTCCTTGGTCAAATAGTCCTTACACAGCCTGGAGGTGTGTTTTGGGTCATTGTCCTGTTGAAAAACAAATGATAGTCCCACTAAGGGAAATACAGGTAGGATGGTGTATCGCTGCAGAATGTTGTAGTAGCCATGCTGGTGAAGTGTGCCTAGAATTCTAAATAAATCCCGACAGTGTCACCAGCAAAGTACCGCCACACCATCACATCTCCTCCTCCATGCTTCACGGTGGGAACCACACATGCAGAGATCATCCGTTCACCAACTCTGCGTCTCACAAAGACATGGCGATTGGAACCAAAAATCTCACATTTGGTCTCATCAGACCAAAGGACAGATTTCCACAGGTCTAATGTCCATTGCTCGTGTTTCTTGGCCCAAGCAAGTCTCTTCTTCTTTTTGGTGTCCTTTAATAGTGGTTTCTTTGCAGCAATTCGACCACGAAGGCCTGATTCACGCAGTCTCCTCTGAACAGTTAATGTTGAGATGTGTCTGTTACTTGAACGCTGTGAAGTATTTATTTGGTCCTCATGAGAGCCAGTTTCATCATAGCGCTTAATAGTTTTTGCGACTACACTTGAAGAAACTTTAAAAGTTCTTGAAATTTTCCGGATTGACTTACCTTCATGTCTTAAAGTAATGATGGACTGTCGTTTCTCTTTGCTTATTTGAGCTGGTCTTGCCATAATATGGATTTGCTATTTTACCAAATAGGGCTATATTCTGTATACCTTGTCACAACACAACTGATTGGCTCAAATGCATTCAGAAATAAATACATTCCACCAATTAACTTTTAGCAAGGCACACCTGTTAATTTAAATGCATTCCAGGTGACTACCTCATGAAGCTGGTTGAGAGAATGCCAAGAGTGTGCAAAGCTGTCTTCAAGGCAAAGGGTGGCTACTTTGAAGAATCTAAAATATATTTTGATTTGTTTAACACTTTTTTGGTTACTACATGATTCCATATGTGTTATTTCATAGTTTAGATGTCTTCACTATTATTCTCCAATGTAGAAAATGATTTTAAAAAAGGGATAAAGAAAAACCCTTGAATGAGTAGGTGTGTCCAAACTTTTGACTGGTACTGTAGATACAGTCTCTTTCACAGTGAAAAGTCATGTCCGCTTCGGCGCTGTCATTTTCTGTAATGAAGTTTAAAAAACGGTGAAAAGTCAAATGACAGCATACCCTGTTTCCGGTTTCTGGTTGATGACAACAGCCACGCGAATACGATACCAGATTGTTAGCAAGTTCACTTTGCGAAACTGACACATATTATTGTTAGAAAAACAAGGTCGTTCACACCCGCTGGAGTAAATTAAAGAAACCCCGTCGAGGGCCACTATGGGTTCTAAAGGGAATATTAATTATGTTTTTTTCAGGGGGTACTGATACTGCTGAAGCTTTTAGAAGACTCACAACTGCCCTCAACCGACACAAATAATGTAACTGCACCGTTACCTATCAGCAATTGACTTCTGGGATGCTGGCGGAATGTTTAAGGCGGGCTCTTCGCAGTCACTTCGGCGACACAGGTCCGCGGGTCGACTGCATCGTTATCACCATACTATAACAACACATCAGCCTTAACTGGCGTCTAGCCTATATATACACACAGTACCTCCGAATCTCTATTCGACAGATTGTCTGTGGTGGTCAGTCGTTGGCGCTTGCTGTACTACGGATTCACGGAAGTTAGTTGGATAGTTTTCCAAAAGTTCGGATTTACAATGAAAGCCAAGACTGGGGTCATCCTAGTCTTGCTAGCTGCTTTCGTTTATGTTGCAGCACAGGAAGGCGAATCCGAGCAAAATGTTGTGGAAGAGTTATTGGTGGAAACCTTGGTGAGTTCTGTCTTTTTCTCTCTATTGTAGGCTATAGAGCGATAGGAAAGTGGCAACTCTTGCACTAACCGAATGCCATTCATTGCAACAGTCAGACCAAATTGAAACAATGTATCAGTTTGTTATAATTGTCAATGTATCGTTTATTTTGTGTAATAAAACGATGCATTCGTATTTATTTGCAATTCAAATATCTCACTTTTTTTCTTCTCCCCCTTCATAAGGTGAAACCCGAAACTTGCTCTATAACGTCAGAAATGGGAGACACGCTACAAATCCACTATACGGTAAGCAAAAAGGAGTGGAAATGAATGGCCTAAAAAACATTTTCAATTTCGAAGGTATAGGCACCGCCCTGTTTGACTTCAGACCTAGCCTGCTTATTGAGAGATGTCAACTACATTTTTGGGGAAAATGTGAATGAAATCTGGTCAAAAGTGTGCTCTGCATTTTAAGTGGTTCTGATTCATTGCACGTCAAACTTGACTAGAGTCAATACGATGTTGTCTGTGGCATGGTGCAGAGTTACAAGTTACCGTTTTTCATTTGAGACTTGGAAATTCGTGAATGTGGTATCAAATATTGTCAGATAAAAACTACTTTATATTTTGCATTACACATCGTTTGTATTCATATCTGGGATGGCAAGTAAACGGCAATGTTTTACCCCATGTGGCGAAAAAAATGACACGTTTTATGCGTGCCAGACATTCTACTCGGCACTGCAATGGGGGAGGTACAACACGTCAGCACTCCTGCTCCGGCGGTGGGTAGGGCAGTAGTCCAACCGAAACTCGTCACTCATGAAGCGTCATGCTTGAGCTTGACCATTGCCTCACCTAACATACAGCCACTCCTATAAAGACATTTGAAAAAAGTCTGTCAAGTGTTTCACATTTTAATGTGACTTGCAGGGAATGCATCTTAACCTTCTATTTGGATTCTAATCACTGCTTGCATGCAAAATCCTTCTTTTTAACATACGTCTTCCATTCATATTGTTCCAATGCTCTGAACAGGGTAAACTACTTGCTGATGGCAAGGTGATTGACTCATCACTGTCTCGGGACCCTCTTGTTGTTGAGCTGGGAAAGAGGACAGTTATCCCTGGTAAAATCACATAACTATTCAAATTGCCTGTATTAGACCTGATATTGATCACACAAAATAACAGGAACACTAGCTTATGTTTCAAACAGCAATATACCTTCAGATTTAGCTCACACTAGCAGTGCAGTGTTTTTGTTATCGCATCAGTCACTGTATAAAGATAACATGAAATACTGTATCTCCAACAGGTCTGGAACAGAGTTTGGTAGGAGTTTGTGAAGGGTAAGTAAACAGTCAAGGTCTGCCAATACAACGTTTTGAAAGGGACATGTTGCATTAATTTACGTAAGAGTACCACTTTCACTAGGAAATCAAAAATGTATATTATATGAACTAGGATAACTAGTTTAAAATATAGATATTTCCAGTGTGTGAAGCAATCACAAAGATCCTGTCTCAAATGACTGTTAAAATTGTGTCACTAAAATAGTAGTGGAAAACATGCAAACCTATAAGAATAGGCCTTTTCTGTCTTGTGTTCCTCCAGACAAAAAATCAAGACCACTATTCCACCACACCTTGCCTATGGAAAAAGAGGATACCCTCCAACTATCCCAGGTACTTAAACACATGTGCATATACACACGTACATACGCATACTGTATACATGCATATGTATCATATACAGTGCCTTCAGAAAGTATTCACACCCCTTGACTTTTTCCACATTTTGTGTTACAAAGTGGGATTAAAATGTATTCAACAAATTGTTTTGGTCAATGATCTACACAAAATACTCTAATGTCAAAGTGGAAGAAAAAATGTATGAAAAATAAAACACTATGTTGATTGCATGAGTATTCAAACCCCCTGAGTCAATACATGTTAGAATCACCTTTAGCAGTTATTACAGCTGTAAGAGCTTTGCACACCTGGATTGTACAATATTTGCACATTTTATATATATATTTTAATTATTTAAGTTCTGTCAAGTTGGTTGTTGATCATTGTTAGACAGCCATTTTAAAGTCTTGCCATACGTTTTCAATCGAATTTAAGTTCAAACTCTGACTTGGCCACTCAGGAACATTTGCTGTCTTCCTAGTAAGGAATTCAAGTGTAGATTCGGCCTTGTTTTAGGTTATTGTCCTGCTGAAAGGAGAATTTGTCTCCCAGTGTCTGTTGGAAATCAGACTGAACCAGCTTTTCCTATAGGATTTTGCCTGTGCTTAGCTCTAAGTTTGTTTTTATCCTAAAAAACTTGCTAGTCCTTGCCGATGACATGCATACCCATAACATGATGCAGCGACCACCATGCTTGAAAATATGAAGAGTGGTACTCAGTTTTATGTGTTGTGTTGGATTTGCCCCAAACGTAATGTATTGTATTCAGGACATAAAGTTAATTTCTTAGCAAAATGTTTTGCAGTTTTACTTTAGTGCCTTATTTCAAACAGGATGTATGACTTGGAATATTTGTGTACTGTACAGGTTTCCTTTTCACTCTGTCATTTTAAGGAACGGGAAAGGGGGATACCTAGTCAGTTGTACAACTGAATGCGTTCAACTAAAATGTGTCTTCTGCATTTAACCCAACCCCTATTTAGGTTAGTATTGTGGAGTAACTACAATGTTGTTGATCCATCCTCAGTTTTCTCCTATCACAGCCATTAAACTCTAACTGTTTTAAAATCACCATTGGCCTCTTGGTGAAATCCCTGAGCGGTTACCTTATTCTCTGGCAATTGAGTTAGGAAGGACTCCTGTTCTTTTTGTATTGACTGGGTGTATGATACACCATCCAAAGTGTAATTAATATCTTAACCATGCTCAAAAGGATATTCAATATCTGCTTAGGTTCTCTTTGCAAGGCATTGGAAAATCTCCCTGGTCTTTGTGGTTGAAACTCACTGCTTGACGGAGGGCCCTTACAATTATTTGTATGTGTGGGGTACAGAGATGAGGTTTTATTTTACCAGGTAAATTGACTGCGAACACATTATCATTTACAGCAACTACATGTGGAATAGTTAGAGGCGGATGAATGAGCCAATTGGAAGCTGGGGATGATTAGGTGGCCATGATGGTATGAGGGCCAGATTGGGAATTTAGCCAGAACGCAAGGGTTAACCCCTACTCCTATGATAAGTGCCATGTGCTCTTTAATGACCACAGAGAGTCTGGACATCCATTTAACGTCCCATCCAAAAGATGACACCTTACACAGCAATGTCCCCAATCACTGTCTTGGGGCATTAGGATATTTTTGGGGGACCTGAAGAAAGTGTGCCTCATACTGGTCTTCCGATACCACTTCCAGCAGCATCTGGTCTCCCATCTAGGGATCGACCAGGACTAACCTGCTTAGCTTCGAGGCAAGCTAGCAGTGAAATACAGGGTGGTATGCTGCTGGCCAGGTAGTCACTCAAATCATGTTAAACACTATTGCACACATGCAACTTATTATGTGACGTGTTAAGCACATTTTTACTCCTGAACTTATTTAGGCTTGCCTTAACAAAGGGTTGAATACTTATTGACTCAAGTCATTTCTAAAAAAACATTATGGGGTATTGTGTGTAGGGCAGTGACTCATTTCAATATAATCAATTTAAAAGTCAGGTTGTAACACAGCAAATTGTGGAAAAAGTCAAGGAATGTGAATACTTTCTGAAAGCATTGTACACACTCAATCATACAAAGAAACAAACACTAAATAAATACGGCATCTCAACTTGATGACACTGCCCTGCCAGTCATATCGACGTAAACTTGGAGCCACGCGAAGACGTGTGTCCCACAACGACTCGTCGGAAAAGCATGCAGTTTATTAGGATACAGATGAAATAAGTTATGAGCTGGATGCTCCATTCCAATAAATATCAAGGGTCTTATTATGGTGACATGATCATCGACGCTTGGCTGCCGTTTTGACAAATACAAATAATCTCGCTTTTTTGTCCATAATAATCTCTTCATGTAGACTAAACCCGCACTGTATATGCGAGCTGTTGAGCTGTCAGCTAAAGCGCATGTGGAAATACCAGTGGGCACACCCGCTATATAACGAACAAAAATGTGAGAACCATTAGTAGAGTTGTAAATGCGATGGAAATAATTTAACTTCATTTATTATTTAGTACATGGGAATTGAACTGCAAATTGTATTTTTATGCGCAGTACGTCATCACGCACAGGCTTTTATCCCCAACAAGTCAATTTGATGGAAATGCATCTGGTGGGAAATATTGTTTTGATATGTATTTTAGAATATTCGTAAGAAAATCTCTTGCCAATTGGATGGAAACCTAGCTACTGTCAGCTTAAAATCCTTTGCAAGTGATATAAAACACTAAATATTAATTGGTATACTGTATGTAATTACAATATATTAGCATATGCTGAAATTTTATTACAATACAATTTAAATTTGTTGCACCCATTAGTGAGAATGCTGTACCAATTGAACTGATGTGGTAGTAGTGCCCATACAATTTCTGTGTGTGTATAAGGGACAAATCAGTGTCAGCAAGTAATTACAGTTAAAGTCTGAAGTTTACATACACTTAGGTTGGAGTCATTAAAACTCATTTTTCAACCACTCCACAAATTTCTTGTTAACAAACAATTGTAGACCACAAGTCTGGTTCATCCTTGGGAGCAATTTCCAAATGCCGGAAGGTACCACGTTCATCTGTACAAACAATAGTACGCAAATATAAACACCATGGGACCACGCAGCTGTCATACCGCTCAGGAAGGAGACGCATTCTGTCTCCTAGAGATGAATGTACTTTGGTGCGAGAAGTGCAAATCAATCCCAGAATAACAGCAAAGGATCTTGTGAAGCTGCTGGAGGAAACAGGTACAAAAGTATCTATATCCACAGTAAAACGAGTCCTATATCGACATAACCTGAAAGGCCGCTCAGCAAGGAAGAAGCCACTGCTCCAAAACCGCCATTAAAAAAGCCAGACTACGGTTTGCAACTGCACATGGGGACCAAGATTGTACTTTTTGGAGAAATGTCCTCTGGTCTGATGAAACAAAAATTGAACTGTTTGGCCATAATGACCATTGTTATGTTTGGAGGAAAACGGGGAGGCTTGCAAGCCAAAGAACACCATCCCAACCGTGAAGCAGGAGGGTGGCAGCATCATGTTGTGGGGGTGCTTTGCTGCAGGAGGGACTGGTGCACTGCACAAAATAGATTGCTTCATAAGGAAGGAAAATTATGCGGATATATTGAAGCAACATCTCAGACCTCAGTCAGGAAGTTGAAGCTTGGTCGCAAATGCGTCTTCCAAATGGACAATGACCCCAAGCATACTTCCAAAGTTGTGGCAAAATGGCTTAAGGGCAATAAAGTCAAGGTATTGGAATGGCCATCACAAAGCCCTGACCTCAATCCCATAGAACATTTGTGGGCAGAACTGAAAAGGTGTGTGCGAGCAAGGAGGCCTACAAACCTGACTCAGTTACACCAGCTCTGTCAGGAGGAATAAGCCAAAATTCACCCATCTTATTGTGGGAAGCTTGTGTAAGGCTACCCGACATTTAAAGGCAATGCTACCAAATACTAATTGAGTGTATGTAAACTTCTGACCCACTGGGAATGTGATTCAATAAATAAATAATTCTCTACTATTATTCTGACATTTCACATTCTTAAAATAGTGGTGATCCTAACTGACCTAAGACAGCATTTTTACTAGGATAAAATTTCAGGAATTGTGAAAAACTATGTGGCTAAGGTGTATGTAAACTTCCGACTTCAACTGTATGTGTGTTTTCTTAAGTCCTTTTGGTCTGTTTGCCCTGGAATCATTGTAAGTTTGGAAGCCTTTGTTTACACCTCTAGAAGTGCAAGTGATATAAATATGCTGTAATATATCATTTATTTTTTATTTAACCAGGTAGGCCAGTTTAGAACAAGTTCTCCTTTACAACTGCGACCCGGCCAAGATAAAGCAAAGTGACAAAAACAACAGAGTTAAACATGGGATAAACAAACATAGTCAATAACACAATATAAAAATCTGTATACAGTGTGTGCAAATGACGTAAGGCAATAAATAGGCCATAGTGGCGAAGTAATTACAGTTAAGCAATTAACACTGGAGTGATAGATGTGCAGATGAGGATGTGCAAGTAGAAATACTGGTGTGCAAAAGAGAAGAAAAACAAATATGGGATGAGGTAGGTGGTTGGATGGGCAATTTACAGATGGGGCTGTGTACAGATGCAGGTAAGCTACTCTGACAGCTGATGCTTAAAGTTAGTGAGGGAGATATGAGTTTCCAGCTTCAGCTTTTTGCTATTTGTTCCAGTCATTGGCAGCAGAGAACTGGAAGGAAAGGCGGCCAAAGTAGGTGTTGGCTTTGGGGATGACCAGTGAAATAAACCTGCTGGAGCACGTGCTACAGGTGGGTGTTGCTATGGTGACCAGTGAGCTGAGATAAGGCGGCGCTTTACCTAGCAAAGACTTATAGATGACCTGGAGCCAGTGGGTTTGGCGACGAATATGTAGCGAGGACCAGCCAACGAGAGCATACAGGTCGCAGTGGTGGGTAGTATATGGGGCTTTGGTGACAAAACGGATGACACTGTGATAGACTGCATCCAATTTGTGTTGGAGGCTATTTTGTTAACTACATTGCTGAAGTCGAGGATCGGTAGGATAGCCAGCCCTATGAGGGCCTATTTGGCAGCATGAGTGAAGGAGGCCCGTTGTGAAATAGGAAGACGATTTTCTAGATTTAATTTTGGATTGGAGATGCTTAATTTGAGTCTGGAAGGAGAGTTTACAGTCTAGCCAGACACCTAGGTATTTATAGTTGTCCACATATTCTATGTCAGAACCGTCCATAGTAGTGATGCTAGTCGGGCGGCATTTAGTTTAGTTTTACTAGCATTTAAGAGCAGTCCAAAATGGTCGGCGATCTGTTTGTTCGCCTGGCTTTCGAAGACTTTGGAAAGGCAGGGCACGATGGATATAGGTCTGTAACAGTTTGGGTCTAGAGTGTCTCCCCCTTTGAAGAGGGGGATGACCGCGGCCGCTTTCCAATCTTTAGGAATCTGACAATACGAAAGAGGTTGAACAGATTAGTAATAGCTGTTGCAACAATGGCGGCGGGTAATTTTAGGAAGAGGGGGTCCAGATTGTCTAGCCCAGCTGATTTGTAGGGATCCAGATTTTGCAACTCTATCAGAACATCAGCTGTCTGGATTTAGGTGAAGGAGAAGCAGGGAGGGGGGGTGCAGAGCTGTTGGCCGGGGTTGGGGTAGCCAGCCGTAGAGAAATGCTTATTAAAATGATCGTGGATTTATTGGTGGTGATAGTGTTTCCCAGCCTCAGTCCAGTGGGCAGCTGGGAGGAGGTGCTCTTATTCTCCATGGACTTGTGTCCCAAAACTTTTTGGAATTAGTGCTGCAGGATGCAAATTTATGTTTGATAAAGCTAGCCTTTGCTTTCCTGACTGTGTATATTGATTCTGGGCTTCCCTGAAAAGTTGCATATCGCAGGGACTATTCGATGCTAGTGCAGTACGTCACAGGATGTTTTTGTGCTGGTTAAGGGCAGTCAGGTCTGGAGTGAACTAAGGGCTATATCTGTTCTTAGTTTTTTTTTTTTTTGAATGGGGCATCTTAAATAAGCATGTTGAGGAAAGCGCTTTTAAAGAACAACCAGGCATCCTCTATGGGATGAGGTCAATATCCTTCCAATACACGGCCCAGGTCGATTAGAAAGGCCTGCTCGCTGAAGTGTTTTAGGGCGCGTTTGACAGTGATGAGGGGTGGTCGTTTGACCGCGGACCCATAACGGACGCAGGCAATGAGGCAGGGATTGCTGAGATCCTGGTTGAAACAGCAGAGGTGTATTTAGAGGGCAAGTTGGTCAGGATGATATCTATGAGGGTGCCCATGTTTACGGATTTGGGGTTGTACCTGGTAGGTTCCTTGATCATTTGTGTGAGATTGAGGGCATCTAGCGTAGATTGTAGGAAGGCCGTGGTGTTAAGCATGTCCCAGTTTAGGTCACCTAACAGTACCAACTCTGACGATAGATGGGGTGCAGTCAATTCACATATGGTGTCCAGGGCACAGCTGGGAGCTGAGGGGGGTCTATAACAAGTGGCAACAGTGAGGGACTAATTTCTGGCGAGATGGATTTTTAAAAGTAGAAGCTCGAACTGTTTGGGCATAAAGGGGCACCTGGATAGTATGACAGAACTCTGCAGGCTATCTCTACAGTAGATTGCAACTCTGCCCCCTTTAGCAGTTCTATCTTGTCGTAAATGTTGTAATTGGGGATGGACATTTCTGGATTTTTGGTGGCCTTCCTAAGCCAGGATTCAGACACGGCTAGGACATCAGGGTTGGGACATACCTAGTAGCCAACCTGCTTGCACCAATCCCATAGAATTACAGTGAAATACCAACATAAAAATTACAGTAGCATTTACTTACAGTATAATAGGCTAATTTTACAGTATTGTACTATATGATTACTCTATTACAGTAACTTACAGGAAGCTGGTGGCAAGTTACTGTGAATATTACAGTAACATACTTGGCACTAGCCAGAGTTGGGCAAAGATACCTTTTGATGTATCTCAAAATCAAATACAATTTTATTGGTCGCATACTCATGGTTAGCAGATGTTAATGCCAGTGTAGCGAAATGCTTGTGCTTCTAGTTCCGACGATGCAGTAAGATTACTTGTTAGATATAACAATTTCACAACAACTAACTTATACACACAAGTGTAAAGGAATGAATAAGAATATGTACATATAAATATATGGATGAGCGATGGCCGAACGGCATAGGCAAGATTCAGTAGATGGTATAGAGTACAGTATATACATATGAGATGATTAATGTAGGGTATGTAAACATTTTATAAAGTGGCATTGTTTAAGTGAATAGTGATACATTTACAACATCCAATTATTGAAGTGGCTAGAGATTGAGTCTTTGTTGGCAGAAGCCACTCTATGTTAGTGATGGCTGTTTAACAGTCTGATGGCCTTGAGATAGAAGCTGTTTTTCCAGTCTCGGTCCCAGCTTTGATGCACCTGTACTGACCTCGCCTTCTGGATGATAGCGGGGTGAACAGGCAGTGGCTCGGGTGGTTGTTGTCCTTGATGATCTTTTTGGCCTTACCGTGACATCCGGTGATGTAGGTATCTGGTCTTCAAGTTATTTTGTGGTTGTAACAAATCTATCCTTAAAGGTCCCGAACAGTCATTCTGATTCCCATGTAGAATAGCCTTTCGTGTGACTAAAATATCCCTCATAATATTTTGGGGGGATAGAAATGCTAAACATTTTAGAAAGTAATGTTTCTGTCATGGCCAACTACCAGGAAGTTTGAAAAGACAGGCTGTGGGGAGGGAGCTTATATTCATGAGCTCAACATGACTGACAGCACTTTGAGATGCCTCTGTCAAGAAACTTGGATGCAGTGTTGCAGTAAAATCATCTCAAGCTAATTTGATGATACACAAAGCAACTCAAACATTGAAATTGCATCAATGATGTACTTAAAAAAAAAATACATCTTCTGTTTAGCATGTCTCTTGTGATGCGGTTCACAGCAGCATTGACTGATGTGTTGACATGACAACTGTGTCAGTTTTGAACAACCCTCCCCCCCTTTTGTTCCATGCTGGCTGAAGACCTAGCTAGCCAGTAACTGGGAAACACCAGACACAGATGAAAGCAAGTACCCCTGACTGCAGTGTGCAGTTCATGGCTGAGCTAAATGAGGGTGGAGTCAAATGTTTGACCCTACCCACCGGTGTTTTGTTTTTTTGTTTTGTCAATCTGAGGTTTGACAGTCACACTCGGAATAAAAACCCACACGTTAAATACAAATGTATTTCATTTTTGAAGATTGTAAGAAATATTATATAAAGTGGTACCAGCACATGTTGTAACACTTTTTGCGTCATGCTATATTTGAGACAAGCTACTGATATTGTTGCAGTGAACAACAGACTTGTTATGTATGTCATGTACTGTCAAAATTGTGTTGATAAATGTTCTAACTTTGTAATTATTTCATTGAGCATATATACAGTTACTACCTATCCTGATTTATAATGCTATTTATTTTCCTCATGAGAATGGAGACAGACTATACCACATAGACATACTGACAAGATGAATGTGCTCTGTACATGAAGTTATACCAGCTCCAGTAAAGAGATCAGAGACTCGGGTGACTTCTACATCATCTTTACTAAACAACATAACACAATTCATAATTGAAACAATTAACACAGCAGACAAAAACAAGGTTTGACCACTCTTCAAATGGCTTCACTCCTGCTCAACATTTTCTTGTTGTCAACTGCCTCCACATAGAACATCTCATAATCTCTCTAACTGGAACGAGAACATGAATGGTTCCTTGAGGAGAATATTTTCCTCTTCATCCAGGCCATCATACAACCGTAGTTCTTTAAGAGTTGTAATACGGTCTTCCCCGTCCATCCCAATTACACTAGGGAGGGACACGGTGCCTTTAAATGTTTGGCGTTCGCACCACCTTGCTGCCTCTAGGCTGTCCCTGAGAAGAACATCTGCTTCCTTGAAGAATAAATATTAAGAGTAGTGTCTCATTGGGTGATCAAGTCAAATTACACCCCACTTTCACAATACCACCATGCAAACAAAAGTCACTATTACTAAAGGGTTTTTCAGTGATATCTATAACTACTCAACAAGTCATCACAACTATTATATCTTGCCATGCATCAAGCCTTCAGCTTTACACACAGTAGACTACATACCTAGTTCACAGCTCCCAGTTCGCCGTGCAATTTGTTTTCAGTATCGTCTAGAACGAAAACAGATTGTGGTCATTAAGTAATGTAAGGGAACCTCTAGGGATGTGTGTAAAAGAGTGCACCTTACTTTAGCTAATAGCCTATACAGTACCTGTTCCTGCAGAGCTGGATGCTGTGACATGCTGTGACTTCTTAGTGGGGATGTCTTCTACACTGGTTTAAGACTATACCACTCATCATAACACCTACCTGTAGTGTGTTTTGTTTTCGCCGCCTTTTTCGATCTTTCAACCTCTCCTTCAGACCTTAGTGAGTGAATGACATACATTGCATACAAAAAGAGTAGGTTAAATTTGATTTATGATGATGGTAAATAATAATACCACCACCTCCCTCAGGAATATATTTCAGGATATAGATGTATGAATTGTGTATGTAGTGTAAAAACTGTAGGAAATGGGTCCCGAAATGGGTCCCAAAAAGTGTCAAGAATAGTAAACAAGAAAAAGTATAATCAATAACCACAATGGACTAATATACTGAATAGCCAGCATCTTACCATCAAAACAAACACCCAACAATTGTTTGAGAAACCTTGCTTTGGTAGGCACTGTGGAATGAACAAGGTACATTCTTCAATAAAGGAATGACAATCAAATGGTACAGTTCAGTGGAATAATTAAGAAATATATAACCTGAACATCATATTAAATAGACAAAAAGCGAAATGGTACCTCTGCCCCACTGAAGTAGGAGCTTTGATGTGGTTGTTGACCATATATTGTTCAGCCTTATATGTGCAGAAGGGACAGTGATGAAGTTGACTGCTGCTGCTCCAATAACACACTAACTTGTTTCTATACATCAAAGAAAATAAGCATAGACATAAAAGGCATGATAATTAGAAAGGCATAAAATAAGCAATAGGCATTTAATTTAATTATTGTGTATACTATGTGCAGGCTATGTAGACTTGCTATATGTAAGTTAACTTAGGGAATGGCCGTCGACATCAACGATACACATTTAGATGCAGCCAAACACAACAAGGAATACATTGAAGAAACACAGAAAGTCAACGATCAAATCGATTACTTAACTGTACATGTAAACCTAGGCTTACTGCTCAAGTAGGCAAATTTGTCCAAATAAGATTTCCTCATTGTAAGCAATTAGCTAGCTCACGTGCAAAAGGGTGCTATTGCTAATTAGCTAGCTCACGTGCAAATGGATGCTAATTAACGCTATGCTAACATCAGTGCGGTAGTTGGTTATATACAAATATACCACTGCACTGGTATTACATGAATATTACAAAGTACATTATGCATAATAAGTCTCACTTCCATGGTTTATCATTTTATCCATGTAGGTTAGATTTGATTAAGATTCGCTTTCGTTGACACCGTCGACGTGAACCTCCACTTGGGTGACCTTGAAGGAGACGGGACGGGTTGAAACGCGCTTGACTGCCCACATTGAGCCCAGTGCATCCGGAAAGTATTCAGACCCCTTGACTTTTTCCACATTTTGTTATGTTACAGCCTTATTCGAAAATTGATTCTTTAAAAAAAAAAAATCTCAACGATCTACACAATACCCCATAATGACAAAGCAAAAACAGGTTTAGACATTTTTGCAAATGTGTATATAAACATTTAAAAAAAACATTGTGGTGGAATTATTGTAATCAAAAGGAGAGACTTTAAGATTTCTTAAACAATCAAACTTGATTATTTAATTAGTGCAGTAATGGAGCTGGTCGGTAATCACCCCTGGAGGTGTTCACTGAACTCAACGAGCTGGTTTGAACCACAGCATTTTGTAGCAAATCCATCCTCCTTCAGTCTACATGACACACACCAGATGTATGGAATGGGTCACAAGGTTAAGATTTGTATGAAAGATACTTATAATTCAAAGCATACAGTATCTGCTGTAAAAACAGTTCTCATTGTGTAGAGACCAGTGTCTGGCCCCCCAAATCCATACTGGAGCCATCTCCCCCTGTTACCCCAGTACAGAAACATTAACTCATGTTCTGGAATGCGGTATCCCCAAAGACATTGTAAATCTCCTGTCAGTGTTCTCCCAGAGGCCCACTTCCAGTTCACACAGACACAAGAGTTAAGAACCCTCTTCTGTTGCATAAAACAACCATTTGATGCAATAAAAGTATTGACATAATCTTGTAATTTCCACCATAACATTTACATAAGTATTCACACCCTTTACTCAGTACTTTGTTGAAGCACCTTTGGCAGCGATTACAGCCTAAAGTCTTCTTGGGTATGACGCTACAAGCTTGGCACACCTGTATTTGGAGTTTCTCCCATTTTTCTCTGCAGATCCTCTCAAGCTCTGTCAGGTTGGATGGGGAACGTCGCTGCAGAGATGTTCGATCGGGTTTAAGTCTGGGCTCTGGCTGGGCCACTCAAAGACCATTCAGAGACTTTTCCCGAAGCCACTCCTGCTTTGTCTTGACTTTGTACTTAGGTTTGTTGTCCTGTTGGAAGGTGAACCTTCGCCCCAGTATGCAGTCCTGAGCGCTCTGGAGCAGGTTTTCATCAAAGATCTCTCTGTACTTTGCCCTGTTCATCTTTCCCTCAATCCTGACTAGTCTTCCAGTCCCTGCCGCTGAAAAATATCCCCACAGCATGATGCTGCCACCACCATGCTTCACCATAGGGATGGTGCCAGGTTTTCTCCAGGTGTGACGCTTGGCATTCAGGCCAAAGAGTTCAATCTTGGTTTGAGAGAATCTTGTTTCTCATGGTCTAAGAGTCCTTTAGGTGCCTTATGGCAAACTCCAAGCGGGCTGTTGTGCCTTATACTGAGGAGTGGGTTCTGTCTGGCCACTCTACCATAAAGGCCTGATTTGGTGGAGGGCTGCAGAGATGGTTGTCCTTCTGAAAGGTTCCCATCTCCACAAATTAACTCTGGAGCTTTGTCAGTGACCATCAGGTTCTTGGTTACCTCCCTGACCAAAGCCCTTCTCCCCCGATTACTTAGTGTGGCCAGCTCTAGGAAGTCTTGGCGGTTCTAAACTTATTCCATTTTAAGAATGATAGAGGCCACTGTGTCCTTGGGGACCTTCAATGCTGCAGAATGTTTTTGCTACCCTTCCCCAGATCTGCGCCTCGACACATTCCTGTTTCGCAGCTCTTCTGACAATTCCTTCAACCTCATGGCTTGGTTTTTGCTCTGACATGCACTGTCAACTGGGGGACCTTTTTATATAGACAGGTGTGTCTTTCCAAATCCTGGCCAATCAATTGAATTTACCACAGGTGGACTCCACAATCAAGTTGTAGAAACATCTCAAGGATGATCAATGGAAACCAGATGCACCTGAGCTCAATTTCGAGTCTCATAGCAAAGGGTCTGAATATTTATGTAAATAAGGTATTTCTGTTTTTTTAATACATTTTCAAAAATGTCAACCTGTTTTCGCTCTCATTTTGGGGTATTGTTTGTAGATTGAGAAAAAAATGTAATCATTTTTAGAATAAGGCTGTAATGGAAAAAGTCAAGGAGGCTGAATACTGTCCAAATACACGAAATATATTTGCCATACATTTGGTGACACAGTACATACAGTCAATTTTTAGCACCAGTAGAGTAGCTATATAAACCCCGCCCCTCCTTAAACATGCCTTCTCTGATGTTGCTTACAAGGCAGTAGTTATTTAAATATCAAGTTACAATTGGTGTATTAAAATGAGAGTTAGGGTGATGTCACCTATCTCCTTAATAATTGGGTCATCATACTTTGATCCAAATATAATTACATTTCATGAAAACATGATTGACTGTTCATGAACCTTAACTACAACAACATTTTCAGTAACGGTTACAGAAACGTTTTACTTGCTATGACTTTTTTTTAATCAACCTTAGTTTAACACACTTACCTAAATGTAGAAATTAAGACTTGCAAAGCAAACTGATGTGTATTATTTCTAATCAGGTCTGCCCTCAAACTATTTGTATTTTAATCAAATGTGGCCTTTTTGGGGGGCAGAGCTCATTAGAATAATATCCAGGAATGTGCTTTGCAAGTGTTCATTTTTACATTTACATTTGTCATTTAGCAGACAATGTTATCCAGAGTGATTTACAGTCAGTGCGTTAAACTAAGGTAGATAAACAAGAACATATTAGTCATAGCAAGTAAAAAGATTCTTACCGTTAGCGAGTATGCTGTTGTAGTTAAGCAGGCTACTTGCACGTCTATTTTTGTATTGTAAAAATACAAAATACATTGTATTCCAATTAAACTGTTACAAAATAGATGTAACATACTTCCCATTGTTGGCACTAGCTGCATGCACTGTAAATCTGCAACAGTTTACTAATTACTGTTCTTCTAGTAATGCACTGTAAATTCTAGAAATACAGCATGTTGCTGTAGTCAGGTGTTCTCGTAATATGCTCTAAAGGTCCTGTAAATATACAGTAATTTACTGTCTTCTGTGCTGCCAGTATTTTACTGTAAAAATGACAGGACATTTTTTACAGTACACACAACGTGACTCTGTTAGGGTTGCAAAACTTTCCCAAGATTCCCTGATTTTCCATAAATCCAGATTGGAGGATTCTGGATTTCCCTGCTTATTCCCTCACAATTCTGGAAAGCTTCCCACCAAGATTTAAGGAAAATTTTGGGAAAGTGAACGGAATTTTGCAACCCTAAACCCAGTACTTGATCCTCCGTCTCTCTTCTTCCCTCTGTCCCGTTAGCTGATGCTGCTCTAGAGTTTGAGGTGGAGGTGATGTCACTGATCCAGTCAACCCCCTGGCAGAAGATGGTGAATGATGTCTTTCCCCTAGTGTGTCTGGGCCTGGTTCCCACTCTGCTGGGTATGGTGGGCCTCTACCTCTATAACAAGGCCAATGCCCAGCGGCCAGGAAAGAAGGCCAAGGACAAGAAGAGCAAGAAGAAGTGAAGGAGACTCACAACTATTTAAAGAATAAAAATTTAAAACAAGGGAGTTTTTTTGTTATTATTGTATTAAATACTCTTTTTTTTGTTGCTAGTTATTGTATGACACACAAATAGAATAAGGAATAGGATTCTGCCAGTAGGAGTGCATTCTACCAGTTTGAAGTTCTATTAGTCAGTATATAGAACTCTTAGTCAGTATACAACTTGAAACCCTTTAAGTTCATGTATGAGTGATGCTGTGTGTGATTGATGTGTAGCCTGTTAGTTTGCATGTGCTGCACAACATGTGCCGCCTCTTGACAGTGTGGCTTGCGTTGGGCGTCAGCAGTGAGTTGAACGACGAGGGTGGCTGTGATACCATCAGCAGGGGCTTGCGTTGGGCGTCAGCAGTGAGTTGAACGACGAGGGTGGCTGTGGTACCATCAGCAGGGGCTTGCGTTGGGCGTCAGCAGTGAGTTGAACGACGAGGGTGGCTGTGATACCATCAGCAGGGGCTTGCGTTGGGCGTCAGCAGTGAGTTGAACGACGAGGGTGGCTGTGATACCATCAGCAGGGGCTTGCGTTGGGCGTCAGCAGTGAGTTGAACGACGAGGGTGGCTGTGGTACCATCAGCAGGGGCTTGCGTTGGGCGTCAGCAGTGAGTTGAACGACGAGGGTGGCTGTGATACCATCAGCAGGGGCTTGCGTTGGGCGTCAGCAGTGAGTTGAACGACGAGGGTGGCTGTGGTACCATCAGCAGGGGCTTGCGTTGGGCGTCAGCAGTGAGTTGAACGACGAGGGTGGCTGTGGTACCATCAGCAGGGGCTTGCGTTGGGCGTCAGCAGTGAGTTGAACGACGAGGGTGGCTGTGGTACCATCAGCAGGGGCTTGCGTTGGGCGTCAGCAGTGAGTTGAACGACGAGGGTGGCTGTGATACCATCAGCAGGGGCTTGCGTTGGGCGTCAGCAGTGAGTTGAACGACGAGGGTGGCTGTGATACCATCAGCAGGGGCTTGCGTTGGGCGTCAGCAGTGAGTTGAACGACGAGGGTGGCTGTGGTACCATCAGCAGGGGCTTGCGTTGGGCGTCAGCAGTGAGTTGAACGACGAGGGTGGCTGTGGTACCATCAGCAGGGGCTTGCGTTGGGCGTCAGCAGTGAGTTGAACGACGAGGGTGGCTGTGATACCATCAGCAGGGGCTTGCGTTGGGCGTCAGCAGTGAGTTGAACGACGAGGGTGGCTGTGGTACCATCAGCAGGGGCTTGCGTTGGGCGTCAGCAGTGAGTTGAACGACGAGGGTGGCTGTGGTACCATCAGCAGGGGCTTGCGTTGGGCGTCAGCAGTGAGTTGAACGACGAGGGTGGCTGTGGTACCATCAGCAGGGGCTTGCGTTGGGCGTCAGCAGTGAGTTGAACGACGAGGGTGGCTGTGGTACCATCAGCAGGGGCTTGCGTTGGGCGTCAGCAGTGAGTTGAACGACGAGGGTGGCTGTGGTACCATCAGCAGGGGCTTGCGTTGGGCGTCAGCAGTGAGTTGAACGACGAGGGTGGCTGTGGTACCATCAGCAGGGGCTTGCGTTGGGCGTCAGCAGTGAGTTGAACGACGAGGGTGGCTGTGGTACCATCAGCAGGGGCTTGCGTTGGGCGTCAGCAGTGAGTTGAACGACGAGGGTGGCTGTGGTACCATCAGCAGGGGCTTGCGTTGGGCGTCAGCAGTGAGTTGAACGACGAGGGTGGCTGTGGTACCATCAGCAGGGGCTTGCGTTGGGCGTCAGCAGTGAGTTGAACGACGAGGGTGGCTGTGATACCATCAGCAGGGGCTTGCGTTGGGCGTCAGCAGTGAGTTGAACGACGAGGGTGGCTGTGGTACCATCAGCAGGGGCTTGCGTTGGGCGTCAGCAGTGAGTTGAACGACGAGGGTGGCTGTGGTACCATCAGCAGGGGCTTGCGTTGGGCGTCAGCAGTGAGTTGAACGACGAGGGTGGCTGTGATACCATCAGCAGGGGCTTGCGTTGGGCGTCAGCAGTGAGTTGAACGACGAGGGTGGCTGTGGTACCATCAGCAGGGGCTTGCGTTGGGCGTCAGCAGTGAGTTGAACGACGAGGGTGGCTGTGGTACCATCAGCAGGGGCTTGCGTTGGGCGTCAGCAGTGAGTTGAACGACGAGGGTGGCTGTGATACCATCAGCAGGGGCTTGCGTTGGGCGTCAGCAGTGAGTTGAACGACGAGGGTGGCTGTGATACCATCAGCAGGGGCTTGCGTTGGGCGTCAGCAGTGAGTTGAACGACGAGGGTGGCTGTGATACCATCAGCAGGGGCTTGCGTTGGGCGTCAGCAGTGAGTTGAACGACGAGGGTGGCTGTGATACCATCAGCAGGGGCTTGCGTTGGGCGTCAGCAGTGAGTTGAACGACGAGGGTGGCTGTGATACCATCAGCAGGGGCTTGCGTTGGGCGTCAGCAGTGAGTTGAACGACGAGGGTGGCTGTGATACCATCAGCAGGGGCTTGCGTTGGGCGTCAGCAGTGAGTTGAACGACGAGGGTGGCTGTGATACCATCAGCAGGGGCTTGCGTTGGGCGTCAGCAGTGAGTTGAACGACGAGGGTGGCTGTGATACCATCAGCAGGGGCTTGCGATGGTGGAGGATCTGGTCGCTAACAGAGATGATGGCGCAGCAAGACCCGCAGCTGCTGGGTATCTCAGGTCAGAGCTCCCCTCTCCCGTTCCAGATCAGTGTGTGTGTGTAATACAGTATTACCCATCGCTGTGCCAACTCCTCAGATGGAGGCTCATAGCATTAGCTCTCTCGTGCTCTCCTCAGCAGCGAGAGGTGTAGAAGGGCAGGAATTTCTTATGTTCTGTCTCCAGCTTATGACACATCTCAGCCAGACTTAGAAGCCTCTCCCCCTTATCCACACCATCGCACAAATGTGAGAATGTATAGGAAGCGAGTAGTCAGTACACATGCATAAGTGTGAATGTGTATATAGTGTGCATATGACAGTCGAAGGGTGTGTATGTTTGGCTGCTATACGCACACTAAGGTACTGTATGCCGACACAAGCACCACACACTTCACTATTATCGAATAAACCCCCACTTCCTTCCATTCTGCTAGCAAACGTGCAATCTTTGGACAATAAAATAGAGGACCTACGTGGAAGATTAAACTACCAACGGGACATTCAAAACTAATATGGCTGAACGACGACGCTATCAACATACAGCTGGCTGGTTTATACGCTGCACCGGCAGGATAGAACAGCAGCGTCTGGTAAGACAAGGGGTAGCAGACTGTATTTTTGTAAATGACTGCTGGTGCACGATATCTAAAGAAGTCTTGAGCTATTGTTTGTCTGAGGTAGAGTATCTTATGATAAACTGTAGACAACACTACCTACCTAGAGTTTTCATCTGTATTCTTCGTAGCTGTTTACATACCACCACAGTCAGAGGCGCACTAAGACAGCATTGAATGAGCTGTGTTCCGCCATAAGCAAACAAGAAAACGCTCACCCATAAAGGCGGCGCTCATAGTAGCCGGGGACTTTAATGCAGGGAAATTTAAATCCGTTTGACCAAATTTCTATCAGCATATTAAATGTGCAACCAGTGGGGAAAAACTCTGGACCACCTTTACTCCACACCCAGAGATGCATACAAAGCTCTCCCTCGCCCTACATTTGGCAAATCTGACCATAATTCTATCCTGATTCCTGCTTACAAGTAAAAATGTAAAGCAGAAAGCAGCAGTGACTCAGTCAATAAAAAAACTGTTCAGAAGAAGCAGATGCTAAAATAGAGGACTGTTTTGCTAGCACAGACTGGAATATGTTCCGGGATTCTTCCGATGGCATTGAGGAGTACACATCAGTCATTGGCTTCATCAACAAGTGCATTGATGACGTCGTCCCCACAGTGACCATACGTACATACTCCAAACAGAAGCCATGGATTACAGGTAACATCCGCACTGAGCTAAAGGCAAGAGCTGCCGCTTTCAAGGAGCGGGACATATAATAACCCAGAAGCTTATAAGAAATCCCGCTGTGCCCTCCGACGAACCATCAAACAGGCAAAGTGTCAATATAGGACTAAGCTCGAATAGTACTACACCGGCTCTGACGCTCGTCAGATGTGGCAGGGCCTGCAAACCAGTATAGACTACAAAAGGAAGCACAGCAGAGAGCTTTCCAGCAACACGAGCCTACCAGATGAGCTAAACTACTTCTATGCCCGCTTCGAGGCAAATAACACTGAAATATGCATGAGAGGACCAGCTGTTCTGGAAGACTGTGTGATCACGCTCTCCGCAGCCGATGTGAGTAAGACCTTTAAACAGGTCAACATTCACAAGGCCGCAGGGCCAGATTGATTACCAGGACGTGTACTGCGAGCATGCGATGACCAACTGGCAAGTGTCTTCAATGACATTTTCAACCTCTCCCTGTCCGAGTCTGTAATAACATCTTTTAGACCACCATAGTGCCTGTGCCCAAGAACACTAAGGTAACCTGCCTAAATGACTACCGACCCGTAGGACTCAAGTCTGTAGCCATGAAGTGCTTCGAAATGCTGGTCATGGCTCACATCAACACCATTATCCCAGAAACCATAGACCCACTCCAATTTGCATACCGCCCCAACAGATCCACAGATGACGCCATCTCTATTGCATTCCACACTGCCCTTTCCCACCTGGACAAAAGGAACACCTATGTGAGAATGCTATTCATTGACTACAGTTAAACACCATAGTGCCTTCAAAGCTCATCAATAAGCTAAGGACCCTGGGACTAAACACCTCCCTCTGCAACTGGATCCTGGACTTCCTGACGGGCCACCCCCAGGTGGTAAGGGTAGGTAACAACTCATCCGCCACACTGATCCTCAACACAAGGGCCCCTCAAGTGTGTGCTCAGTCTTCTCCTGTACTCCCTGTTCACTCTTGACTGCACGGCCAGGCACGATTCCAGCACCATCAATTTTGCCGATGACGCAACAGTGGTAGGCCTGATCACTGACAACGACGAGACAGCCTATAGGGAGGAGGTCAGAGACCTGGCCGTGTGGTGCCAGGACAACAACTTCTCCCTCAACATGATCAAGACAAAGGAGATGATTGTGGACTACAGGAAAAAGAGGACCGAGCATTCCCCCATTCTCATTGACAGGGCTGCAGTGGAGCAGGTTGAGAGCTTCAAGTTCCTTGGTCTCCACATCACCAACAAACTAGCATGCTCCAAGCACACCAAGACAGTCGTGAAGAGGGTACGACAAAACCTTTTCCCCCTCAGGAGACTGAAAAGATTTGGCATGGGTCCTCAGATCCTCAAAAGGTTCTGCAGCTGCACCATCAAGAGCATTCTGACTGGTGGCATCACTGCCTGGTATGTCAACTGCTCGGCCTCCAACCGCAAGGCACTACAGAGGGTAGTGTAAACGGCCCAGTACATCACTGGGGCCAAGCTTCCTGCCATCCAGGGCTTCTATACCAGGCGGTGTCAGAGGAAGGCCCTAAAAATTGTCAGACTCCAGCCACCCTAGTCATAGACTGTTCTCTCTGCTACCGCACGGCAAGCTGTGCCGGAGCGCCAAGAGGCAGCAGCTTCTACCCCCAAGCCATATGACTCCTGAACACCTAATCAAATGGCTACCCAGACTATTTGCATCCCCCCCTCTTTTACACCGCTGCTACTCTCTGTTATCATCTATGCATAGTCACTTTAATAACTCTACCTACATGTACATATTACCTCAACTAACCGGTGACACCGCACATTGACTCTGTACCGTATAGTCTCGCTATTGTATAGTCTGCTGCTTTTTAATTACTTGTTACTTTTATTTCTTATTTTTATCCGTATTTTTTTTAAACTGCATTGTTGGTTAGGGGCTCGTAAGTAAGCATTTCACTAAGGTCAACACCTGTTGTATTCGGCGCATGTGACTAATACAGTTGGATTTGATTTTACTGTATGTGTTCAAATGCATAAACATTAGCACCACTATGTATGGGTATGCTTGTCATCGGCAAGGACTAGGCATTTTTGGGGGGATAAAAATAAATGGAATAGAGCTAAGCAGACAAAATCCTAGAGGAAAACCTGATTTGGTCTGCTTTTCAACAGACACCGGGAGATGAATTCACCTTTCAGCAGGATAATAACCTAAAACACAAGGCCAAATATACACTGGAGTTGCTTACCAAGAAGACATTACAGTTTTTGACAATTGCTTACACATGGTTTCTGAAACTATGGCTCCTTTTCTCTAGACTCTACACACAAAACCCCAAAACACGCAAAACGTCACATCTCTTGCAAAACCAAGCGCTTCATTCAAAACTATTTTAATTCTTCTCAAAATTGTGTTTTTGCATCAAAACTTTACACAAAAAACATAAAATGATCGGCTCTTATACACACCAACTACACACAGATGTGACAAATGTAAAACACTACTATCTTGTGTCTTTTCCATGTTCAGTGGAGTCCACGGCAGTTCGTCATAGCACTCACACGTACATGTATGTGCACAAATATATACAATATGTATGCATATTCCGTACATATTTACCATATAAACATAAATGCAAGGGGGGGGGGAAATAACCGTTTTTTGTAATCGCTTACATGCTAAAAGTGTTACTTGAGGCACACTCAGTGAAAGCATTAACTCATGTACCTAATCCTCAGACCAAGTCTGCAAAACTGCAAGCACGTTATCTGCTTTACACTCAGTTGGCAATTGTAAAACACACTTTTTGCTGAACAGTTCTCTACATTAGACACATCATTCAAAACTAACAGGTCTTGTGTTTCATTTGGAAAACACTGCTATTCAAAATGCCACACTCATTTACCGATTACCTATACCCAAGGCTCACGTGTGAAAACACTTATAGCTAATTTCTTCACTTCGAAATCAGAGCTTGTGATGTTGAGATGTTGAGCCAACGTTTGCAATAATAATGACAAAATAATCAATATTTTGACTGCCTGTATGTGTCTTGCTTGTGTTTGATATAATTGCTAACGATTGCTTGTGTGATGTGCTTGTCTAAATAGCTGCATGTAGCCTAACACCCCTCCTGAAAAAATAATGAAAATAACATGAAATCGGGCTTGAGGCATAGAATGCATAGTTCGAACATGTCGACGATCTTTAGTATACAACCTGACATTTCATCCCCCGATAATGGGAGCACTGAGAAGAAGCTACGTATACAGCAGAGTGGGCAGCAGGTACGTAAAAAAAAAAACATGCACATGCGCAGAGATCTCCATATCAATAGCCATGGCAAGTCGGTTAACAAAAAATCCGGCACCGCAGCCACTGTTTTTTTAAAGGAAGTTGGTCAATACATAAATACTTTCCTAACCCTAAATATTCTACATGATCAGAGTATTTTTTAATCTACTAAACGGAGGCAAATATGTATATTTTGATGGCTTTCTTCATTGATTCCTGATGATCAGAACCGTTCTCGCTATATATTCTAGTGAGTCTGTAGAGAAAATTCGAATTAAAGGTACACCATATTTAAAGGGATGGCTTTTGATAAATGTACTGAAAAATGTACTGAATGAAAACTTCATGTGAAAATCTGTTGGTCAACAAGTGGGGAGGTTTTCGGTGGTTGAATTACATTTGTTCAGTGTGCATAAGGGCTCCACACCCAAAGAGTTTGTTACGCATCTGCATACGGCAAGTCTCAATACCAAATACTGAGAAGGCATAGATTTCCTAAGTCTGAATTGTCCCCTATAGGAACAGTAGTCTGTAGCCCTACACTGACCTGCATCTTCTGCAGCCTCCTCATCTGAGTGTCGATCTCCTTGGGGCTGTGCTGGTCGAGGGTCCACAGCGACTCGATGGCCATGAGACGGTTCTCTGTGGCCTGATTGTAGCAGCCCAGGGCCTGTTGGAACTGACGCCACAGATCCTCCACCGTCCCCTACCCTATTCTTGATGTCATCTTTGGTTCTCTGGTAGTCCTGGCGTGCCTCCCATATATCTCAGTCATAGTAAGTCCATTTTTCACACACACACACACACACACACACACACACACACACACACACACACACACACACACACACACACACACACACACACACACACACCTGTCAATTCACATACAACGCATAGCATCACTATCTAGTTAATATCAAACTTGCATGATTGGGGTTAGAAAAGCTTTTAAATTCAATAGTTTAGTGCATCACAATTCAGATATATTAATTGCTGTGCATAACTGTGTATAGTATGTCTGTCGTATTAGAGAACTGGATGGATAGATCTATCTGTCCTGGTGTGTCTGTATGTGTGTGTGTGTGTGAGAAGGTTTTACATACACCTCTCAGAGTTAAAGTCGTAGCTCAGTCCCTCCAGGACTATGTCCCACTGCTGCTCCAGGGATGCCAGCCTACCCTTCTGCAGGGCCAGCAGACAGTCCACACACTGCAGGTGAGAGCGCAGGACCTGGGCTGACTGCTGCTCCGCCTCACTCAGGTTACACACCAAACACTGCAGCACAGAGAGAAAGAGATATATAGATTGTCACACACACACAGTCAAACAAGAACTCTCTCACAGATGTGGAAATAAATACCTCACCTTGATGACACTGTCCTTCCGGTCCAGCACCCTCTCAAATGTTTTTCTGTGCTCCTCCTTCTGCAACTTATTCTGGTTGCATTATAGGGTATAGTAGTGCGGGATGGTACTTAGAGGTCATGCAAGGAAACTTTGACAATAGAAAAGGCTTAACAAGTTGCATTGGGCTGTGCGACTTTTCATTGGTTTAAATTCTTGAATGTATACTTTGAGGAATTTAGTTAGTACGTCCTCCTTTCTTTCTGACCATCTCCTCCTCTGCCTGGGCCCTCTGTTGCATGTACAGGAGTCTCTCCTCCTCCGTCATCCCTGCCTGCTTCCCCCTCCGCCTTTCTTTGCACTCTTCTTTGTCATGGTTTCTCTCTCTCAAGCTCCTCCTGGGGTGCTCTGTTTTGGTGTCACTCTGGCCCACTTCACCTTCTTCCACTCTTCATTCAGAATTGGAAGCCATGAGTTGAGGTAAGACAGACCGACTTTAAAAAAAATTGCATCCCACACAAAACAGCCTGGACATTTAATTTACATCAAGTTGGTTGTCATTGTCCAATAAGTGTTTGCATAGTAAAATCCTCATGAAAATGCCTGCTAGCCAGCTATTATTCCTTCCATTCATTTTATGATGCAATTTCGCACTGTCATATGGTCATATTCAGAGCATGCCATGTCCATGTAGTTTGCAAACAACTAACATGTTGCAGTGTCTTACCTGTAGGAATTCTACAGAGATATGACAGCAGCTCTACCCATAATAAGTTTGTGTATGGTCTCCTAGCAACATTCTAGGGGTAAACAGACCAAGTGGGCATACTAGACTCAGGGTTACAAGGTCTAGCTAACATTTTCCACCCAAAACCCACACACAAGGCCTGAAAACTAGCCCCCAATTTTTTGGGGGCAGCAAGAATGGAGTTGTCACATTTATCCAATAGGACGTGTCTCCTAAATTGACAATCTAAATCGGCTTACAACTGGTAAAATTGCTTTGTTTTCTGCATTTCTCCCTTTGTTATATACAAGACTGACTTGAAAAACTGGAGACCGATTACCCTTTTAATCTTTGATTGTAAACTTTTTACCAAGGTTTTAACAGTCAGATTGTCTTCTGTTTTAGGGGAGGTGATCCACCCGGACCAAGCCTGTGCCATCCCCGGAAGGAAGATCACGGACAGCCTGGTACTTATCAGAGATGGCATCTGTTATGCGAGAGACAGAAATATGCGGCTTGTAGTCATACATTTAGATTTTCAGAAAGCTTTCGATCAGTACATCTTCAAGGTACTGCAAAAAATGGAGTTACCTGAAAGGTTTCTAGCTTGGGTGGGATTGCTGTATGGGGACATTACCAGCCAAATTCTTGTAAATGGGCATTTGTCAAAAGAAGTGGGAGTACACTGAGGCGTTCATCAGGGGTTTCCGTTATCTCCTCTTCTGTTTGTGGCCTGCATTGAACCACTAGCACAGGTCTTGAGAAGGGACCTACGGATCAGTGGGGTGGGTATCCCGGGGAGTGGGGCGATGACCACCAAGTGTGTGTTTTATATGGACGACGTCAACCTTTTATGTACCGACCTTTTATCCGTTGACAGGACTCTGGACAGGACTGACTGGTACGGACGAGCCTCTGGGGCGAGACTGAATAGAGACAAGATGGAGGCCAAATTTTTCGGACTGTGGGCAGACTCAGACTTGACCAGACTACCACTGACAGTTAAAATGACGGACATACGGTTACTCTGAGTAAAGTTTGACCAGGAGGGAGTGGCAATTGGACTGGGATTTTAGGGACAGTGACAAAAAAACTGGGCTTTTGGGGACTACGACAGTTGACCTTTGAGGGCAAGGTTTTAATCATTAAGGCTGTGATTTTACCTGTGCTTTTACTAATCCGTTCTGTTTTTATCCCACCACGAGCGACACTTTTAGCCCTGGACCCGGATGGTGTTTTACTTCCTGTGGGGAAGCAAGTGGAAGAGACTGAGGAGGGAGGTTGTGAAGAGGCCCAGGTTCAAGGGGGGAAAGGCTTGCCTGACCTCTACTTGTTCCTGGGCAGCCGTTACACAGCGTTACATCTCACTCTTGCCACCTCCCCGGTCAACAACAAGACGCAGGCCCTTGCACGGTTTTGCCTGGGGTCCTAACTCAGGACCCTGAAGCTGATCCCAGTCGACCTGCGAGCCCCAGTCTGTTTCCTACTCCCACACACTATGCACAGCTCAAAAAGTTCTTAAGACATTTTAAACTGGAAAAAGAGCCAGTCACGGTTTTAACTAAACACCGTTCTCTTCTCCAGGAATGGGAACCAGTGTGTCCAGTGCGCGGGCTCGCTATAGGTGAGCCAATAACGGTTTGGTGCAATGTGGCCCATCCTGCTCTGCTGAACCGGCACCGGGAACTGTCCTGGATGGTCACCCACGGGATCCTCCCAGTCAGGACTGTTATGCTCTCTCGGGGCATGGCGAGGTCATCCGCGTGCCTCTAACTAGGCTGCGACCAAGATGAGTCAGTGAGGCACTTGCTCTGGGAGTGCAGAGCTGCCAGGGACCTATGGAAGGAATCAGTTCCCCTAACACCTCAGCTCGTGCTATATGGCGTGGGCCGAAGGTCTATCCCACCGAACGCCTTCACCAAGCTCTGGCTCACCCTCACGTGTCTGAAGGATGCACTGTGGTCCTCCCGCAACCTGCTAGTAGGAAAACCAGTAGATACCACCCCCCAGGCACTGGCTTTGGTAGCAACGGAAGCCATGGGGAGGTACGAACGAAGGGTCCCCCACAACACCTAAGGTCCCGGCAGCCATGGCCTGACAGCGCTGCGCCTAGGGGAGGGGTCTCCTCTAGACCCCGATTCGGAAGAGCAGGATGAGGCTTTTTTGATAAGGACTCACCCCATTCCTGTACAAAGGACCGAAGACAGCTTTTTTAACAAAGTTACTTTTTAACATGTTTTCCATGTCTTAAAAATGTTTACTTTTGTTTTAAATTATGTGTGCACATTTTTAAATGGCTTTACAGATTGGATCTTTTTTTAGATCTTTTTTTTAAGTACTTTTGTCTTAGGTTGTTTTTTATTGTTTTTAATTAACACTAAACTAATATTCAATGCTGTTTTTAACACATATTATGCCGTTTTTAATGTTTACATATGATGATTTAAATATGAGCTGTGCAAGTGAAATTATGTTCAAACAATTTTACCAAAAGAAAAAAGTGCAACAGTGTGTGAGGATGGCCTGGAAATCGGCGATTAAATCCTCATCAAAATATATCGACGTATGCCAATTTTATGTATAGAGCACACTTCTGGCAGAACAGAATTCAGTTTTTACTTTCTGCATTGTTGCAAACTAGCATACGGAACAACTCCCTGCAAAATGTGTCGTACCCGGTCTGAAAACAGTGATGAACTAACACGCAGTACCCCAAGCTAAGATTTTTGTAACTAAACCAAGATAGACCACAGCCTGTCGTTTCCAATGGGAACAATGAGTCATAGTGGGCAGAGTCAAGCACGAGCTAGCATACGTCTGCATATTTCCGTTAGGGAACGCCACCTCTGTGAAGTGCGAGTGTGCAATAACTCAATTCGCCTTTGCACTCCTTCTAAACAATGCATTTTTTTTGTGCAAAGGATAAAGTCTACAAAACTTTGTCCAGAACACATTCTAGTTTTGGGAACAGAAAACTGAATTGAGATCAAATGTTATCGGTGAGAAAATTTGCAAAATGTCGGCCAAAATCCATTTCGTTCCATCTTCTCCCACTGCCGGCCAATGGGCTTCCTCTCACTACCATCGTCACATCCGAGTCTACCTTATTAAATGTCCCTTGCCCAAGGGAGGGAGAGTGATGATCAGAGAGGCAACATCCTTGGAAACCTTGAAGTTGAGCTTACAAACAACCAACCTAAAGCAATTAAAGGCCCAGTGTGAGTACTCAAGCACCAAGCTCTGGCATTTGTCCAGTTAAGACCTAGACAACCAGGTGAGAGTTCCTAACTAATCAGTGACCTTAGGGCTCTATTCAATCAGATCTGCATAGCAGTTGTTTTGGCGGTGTCGAGGTGAAGCTGAGTTAGAGCTGTCAAATCCACAAGTGGCTCCTGGAATTATACCTAAAGCGAACCTTTTCATTGGCTGCACGGAGTCGCATTAAGATAAATCGCATGTAACCTTGTTTACATTTCAAATACTGGAATGTGAGATGTAATTTATCCCTCGATTAGGTTGATAGAAATCCTTATTATTTTGTTTAATCATTTTCAATTTGAGCATCATTATTCATATATATATACACACACACACACACACACACACAGTACCAGTCAAAAGTTTGGACACACCTACTCATTCAAGGCTT